>NC_092744.1:82868167-83168167 GCF_047496795.1 Chiloscyllium punctatum
CCGGGAAATAGAGAAGGCATGTCAGAAAGGCAAGGTCACAGTGATCATGGGAGACTTCAATATGCAGGTGAACTGGGTAAATAATGTTGCCAGTGGATCCAAAGAAAGGGAATTCATGGAATGCTTACAGGATGGCTTTTTGGAACAGTTTGTCATAGAGCCCACAAGGGAGCAGGCTATTCTGGACCTAGTGCTATGTAATGAACCAGACTTTATAAAAGATCTTAAAGTAAGGGGACACTTAGGAAGCAGCAATCATAATATGGTAGAGTTCAGTCTGGAGTTTGAATGAGAGAAGGCAAAATCGGATGTAATGGTGTTACAGTTAAATAAAGGTAATTATGAGGGCATGAAAGAGGAACTGACAAAAATAGACTGGAAGCAGAGCCTAGCGGGGAAGACAGAAGAGCAAAAATGGCAGGAGTTTGTGGGTATAATTGAGGACACTGTACAGAGGTTCATCCCCAAGAAAAGAAAGATTATCCAGGGAGGGATTAGACAGCCATGGCTGACAAAGGAAGTCAGGAAATGTATCAAAGAGAAAGAGAGATCCTATAAAGTAGCCAAGAGCAGTGGGAAATCAGAAGATTGGGAAGGCTACAAAAACAAACAGAGGATAACAAAGAGAGAAATAAGGAAGGAGAGGATCAAATATGAAGGTAGGCTAGCCAGTAATATTAGAAATGATAGTAAAAGTTTCTTTCAATACATAAGAAACAAACGACAGGCAAAAGTAGACATTGGGCCACTTCAAACTGATGCTGGAAGCCCAGTGATGGGAGATAAGGAAATAGCAGGAGAACTTAACAAGTACTTTGCATCAGTCTTCACAGTGGAAGACATGAGTAATATCCCAACAATTAAAGGGAGTCAGGGGGCTGAGTTGAGTGCGGTTGCCATTAAAAAAGAGAAAGTGCTAGAAAAGCTAAAAGGCCTTAAAATTGACAAATCTCCTGGCCCCGATGGGCTACATCCTAGAGTTCTGAGGGAGGTGGCTGAGGAAATAGCAGAGGCGTTGGTTGAGATCTTTCAAAAGTCACTGGAGTCAGGGAAAGTCCCGGATGATTGGAAGATCACTGTTGTGACCCCCTTGTTCAAGAAAGGATCAAGACAAAAGATGGAAAATTATAGGCCAATTAGCCTAACCTCGGTTGTTGGTAAAATTCTAGAATCCATCATTAAGGATGAGGTTTCTAAATTCTTGGAAGAGCAGGATCGGATTAGAACAAGTCAACATGGATTTAGTAAGGGGAGGTCATGCCTGACAAACCTGTTGGAATTCTTTGAAGAGGTGACAAGTACGCTAAACCAGGGAAACCTAGTGGATGTGGTCTATCTAGACTTCCAAAAGGCCTTTGATAAGATGCCACACGGGAGGCTGCTGAGCAAGGTGAGGGCCCATGGTGTTCGAGGTGAGCTACTGGGATGGATTGAGGATTGGCTGTCTGACAGAAGGCAGAGAGTTGGGATAAAAGGTTCTTTTTTGGAATGGCAGCCGGTGACAAGCAGTGTCCCGCAGGGTTCAGTGTTGGGGCCACAGCTGTTCGCATTATATATTAATGATCTGGATGAAGGGACTGGGGGCATTCTAGCAAAGTTTGCCGATGATACAAAGTTAGGTGGACAGACAGGTAGTATTGAGGAGGTGGGAGGCTGCAGAAGGATCTAGACAGTTTGGGAGAGTGGTCCAGGAAATGGCTGATGAAGTTCAATGTGAGCAAATATGAGGTCTTGCACTTTGGAAAAAAGATTACAAGCATGGACTACTTTCTAAACAGTGAGAAAATTCATAAAACCAAAGTACAAAGGGATCTGGGAGTGGTAGTTGAGGATTCTCTAAAGGTAAACATGCAGGTTGAGTCCATGATTAAGAAAGCGAATGCAATGTTGTCATTTATCTCAAGAGGGTTGGAATATAAAAGCACCGTTGTGCTACTGAGACTTTATAAAGCTCTGGTTAGGCCCCATTTGGAGTACTGTGTTCAGTTTTGGTCCCCACACCTCAGGAAGGACATACTGGCACTGGAACGTGTCCAGCGGAGATTCACACGGATGATCCCTGGAATGGTAGGTCTAACATACGAGGAACGGCTGAGGATCCTTGGATTGTATTCATTGGAGTTTAGAAGATTAAGGGGAGATCTAATAGAAACTTATGAGATAATACATGGTTTGGAAAGGGTGGACACTAGGAAATTGTTTCCGTTAGGCGGGGAGACTAGGACCCGTGGACACAGCCTTAGAATTAGAGGGTGTCAATTCAGAACAGAAATGCGGAGACATTTCTTCAGCCAGAGAGTGGTGGGCCTGTGGAATTCTTTGCCGCAGAGTGCAGTGGAGGCCGGGACGCTAAGTGTCTTCAAGGCAGAGATTGATAGATTCTTGATGTCACAAGGAATTAAGGGCTACGGGGAGAATGCGAGTAAGTGGAGTTGAAATGCCCATCAGCCATGATTGAATGGCGGAGTGGACTCGATGGGCCGAATGGCCTTACTTCCACTCCTATGTCTTATATCTTATGGTCTTCTGGTTAAGGAAGTGAATTGTAAATACTATGTCTTTTCCTTCTGTGTATTTTTTTTTAAAACTGGGGATTGAATCAGAAAGGGTTATTTTAAAAATTAATAATTGTAAGAATTTTGAAAGCAAGTCACCTGATACTGATGTGGGCATTGTGTAAATATTTGTAGCTCAGGTTGAGGTTGTGGAGTAAATTTGTTCACAGAGCAAATGTCTGAAAACGAATCTTGTAACTCAGCAAGCGAACTTACTTCCATCGTGTAAACAATTGTTTGAACAAGCATTAACTGGATTTAAAGTTGCAGATGATTTGGAGTTAAGAGTTGCCTATTGATGTAGCTTTTGCTGGTATCAAGATGTTGCTGGTCTATGGACTAGTAACCAGTTAGCCATGCCAGACCATTTTGCCTCCCAACAACTGTATGATTGGTTTTCAAGTACTGAACAGCTTGGAGCTGGGAACAAGTGATAGAGAAGGACAGGGCGGGAGGGAAAAAGGGAGAGAGATGCAGGGGTATTCAGTTTTGCTCCAACTCAGGAGCGGTCTCTCTGTTCCCTGCAGTGAAACTTCACTGTCAACCTGCAGAAAAAACAATTCATCTTTCCTGAAGCAGCTGTTGTACACTGTGTCTTTTAACTGAGAAAATTATATAAGGGAACCAGCCTCCTTGTGTTTCTGACCAACAAGTGGCAACATCTGGAAGAAGACAATTGAAATAGTAGGCTGGCCAGCAGAAGAATCATAAAAGTCATCGCAGCCACAAAACCTGGGAGTAAGGCCAGATCTATCCAAACTCTATTTAACCCTCTTTGTTCGCATGTGCGCACAGGAAGTTAATAAGGAGACCAGAGTTTTAACTAGTGGCACTATATGCCAATAGTTCATCATTGTTTACATGCAACCTTTTCACTTGCAATGAATCATAATTCTCGTTCAGTTTGGAAACCGGGCCTGGAGATCAGGTAAATTGGGGAACTTTGTGTACTTTATAAAATCTTTAATTTTTATGACAACTTGAGCAGACTGGGACTTGATTTCCAGTAACCCATTGAACCAGCAGGACTGTGTGTGGTAGCAGCTATGTGACTGAAAAGCAAACAAACTCTGTCCATAAGGGGAAAACAAAATCTATGATTCTATGATTCCATGAAGTAAAAAAGTCTCTTGCTTTGTTCCACCAACAGACTTAAATACGATTTGACAACAGCTTTAACTTGCTGACCTGAAAAAGTCCCAATTATCTCTAGTCTCTGATTTGTGTAAGCTAATCTATCTTTTAATCTTGCTAATATGTTACTTCGCTTCACTGCATGCTTTAATTTGTGCAGTAACCATTGATGTAATACCTTATCAAACACCTTTTAGAAACCCAAGTACAGCCCATCTACCAGTTCCCCACTGTTCATCATGAGTGCAAAAAAACGTAAAATGCAATTAAATAAAATTTCACTTTCACACAAACTGTTCTTCCTGATCACGTCATGACTTTCTAAGCAACTAGCCATAATCTCCATAATGATTGATTTGAGCACCTAATTGACCCCTAGTTTCCTGCTTTCTACCTCCCTTTCTCAACTTTGAATATTCATAATGTCCCAGACTCGACAGCCCTCAGCGATAAAGAATTCCAAAGATTCATTACCTGCTGAGAGAAAAAATATACCTTTTCATCTCTGTTTTAAACGTGCGACTCCTTATTCTGAGATTATGCCCTCTGGTTGATTTTCTCTCAAGGGGAAACTCAAATATTTACACAAATACCCTATCAAATCCCTCTAAAAATCTTAAATGTTTCAATAAGACCTCTCATTTTTCTTATTCATTCCAATGATATAAGCCCAACCTACTTAACTTCCGGGGCCTGGTTAGCTCAGTTGACTGGATGGCTGGTTTGCCAAACAGAATAACACTAACAGCATGGCTTCCTGCATTGACTGGGGCAGCAAGGTGGTTCAGTGGTTAGCACTGTTACCTCGCAGCACCAGGACCCAGGTTCGATTCTAGCCTCTGTGTGGAGTTTGCATTTTCTCCTGTGTCTGTGTGGGTTTCCTCCAGGTGCTCCAGTTTCCTCCCACAGTCTAAAGATGTGCAGGTAAGGGTGGATTGGCCATGCTAAATTACCCATAGTGCCCAGGGATGTGCAGGCTAGGTCAGTTAGCCATGGGAAATGCAAAGTTATATAAGTTAAGGGGTGTTGGTCTGGGTGGGATGCACTTCAGAGGGTCGGTATGGATTTGGTGGGCTGACACACTGTAGGGATTCAATGATTCTGTTTGATGTTATCATGAAGGTGACACTTCCTCAATTTCAGCTGGAAAAGTAGCAAGTAACATGCCAGGTAATGACCATCACCCCAAATAAAAGACAATCTAACCACCGCCTCTTCATATTCAGTGGTGTTGCAATCACTAAACCCTCCCCCCACCCCCCACAATCAACATCCTTGAGGTTATCATTGACCAGAAACTCAACCAGACAGTGTAAACACAGTGGCTATAAGAGCAAAACAGTAGTTAGGAATGCTGCAACCAGCAACTAACCTCCTGTCTCCCCAGAGCCAGTCTGCCATCTACAAGGCACAAGTCAGGAGTGTGCTGGAATACTCCCCACTTGCCTGGATGGGTGCAGCTCCAACAACACTCAAGAAGCTTGACACCATCCAAGACAAAGCAGCCTGTTTGATTGGCACCACATCCACAATACTCACTCCCTCCATCAGTGACACTCAGTAGCAGCAGTAGGTGCTGAAATTCACCAAAGATCTTCAAAACACACCTTCCAAACCCACAACAATTTCCATCTAGAAGGACAGGACAGCAGATACATGGGAATACCCACCGCCAGCAAATTCCCCTCCAAGCTGCTCACCACCCTGACTTGGAAATATATTCTCATTCTTTCAGTGTCACAGGGTCAAACTCCTGGAATTCTCTCCCTAAAGGCATTGTGGGTCAACCAACAGCACATGGACTGCTCAGTGAAGCTCACCAACACCTTCTCAAGGGTAAGTATGGATTAACATTAAATGCTGGCCCAACCAGCGGAGCTCAAGTAAAACAAAAAAAAAACACTTGACACTCACCTGAGGTAGTGGCCCTTAGATTAAACCACTACCAGGCCACTCTCTCCCAAATGAGAGATAGGACTTTGGTTCTCTGGGACAATGGCGCCTTCACTGAACCTCTCTTCTTGTGAAAATTCCTCTATACCTGGAATCAGCCTAGTTGTACCTTCTCTGGACTGCCTCTAATGCCAGTATATCTCTCCTTAGATAAATGGCCCAAACTATTCAGTATCCCAGCCACAGTCTGACTAGTGCCTTGTGTAGATTTAGCAAGACCTCCCTACTTTTACACTCCATTCCCTTTGAAATAAGTCTCAAAATTCCTTTTCCTATCCCTATTATCTGCTGAATTTGGATCCTAGCTTTTTTTGAATTATACATTACTCTTCCCCACCCCCTCCCAATCCCTCTGTGCCGTAACATTCTACAGTCTTTTGCCATTGAAATAATATTCAGCTCCTCCATCCTTCCTATCAACGTGAGTAACCCCATATCTTCCCATTATATTCCATCTGACAAGAGTTTTGCCCATTCACTGAACCTATCTGTATCCCTCTGCAGACCTCCTGTGCCATCCTCCTCATTTCCATCCTGTTTATTTTTGCGTCGTCTGCAAACTTGACGATAGTGCACTCACTTCCAACATCCAATATATGTTGTAAATAGTTGTAACCCCAACACTGATCCTTGCAGCACTTCACCAGATACAGTTTTCAATCCTGAAAATGCCCCCTTTAATCTAACTTTCTGTCTTCTATTAGTTAGCCAAACATCTCTCCATGGTAATGTACTACCTCCAACATCACAGACTCTTATTAAGTAGCCTTGTGTGAGGTCCCTCATCAAATGCTTTCTGTAAATCTAAATATAATACATCTACTGCTTCCCTTTTATCTATCCTACGTGTTATCTCCTCAAAGAACTGCAATAATTTTGTCAGGCATGATTTCGCCTTCATGAAGCCATACTGACTCTGCTTGGTGATGTAATGTATTTCTAAATGCTCTGCTATTACATCCTTTATACTCGATTCTAACATTGCCCCCTGACCGATATTCAGTCAACTGGCCTATAGTTACCTGTTATTTTGTCTCCTGCCCTTTTTGAGTACTTTGGCAGTTTTCCAATCCTCTGGGATTTCTCCAGAATCTATGGAATCTGGTAAGATTTCTATTGGTGCATTCATTATCTCTGTGGCTACTTCCTATACTATTCTCGGATACAACCAAACAGGTCCAGGAACTTATCAGGCTTTAACCCCATTAGTTAATGCTATCACTATCCTCTACCCTGAAGACTGGTACAAACTATTTGATTCACCTTTCTGCCATTTCCGGTTCCCCACTATTATTTCCCCAGCCTCATCCTCTGAGGGACTCAAGTTCACCGTGGCTTCCATTTAAAGAAGTTCTTACTGTCTGTTTTTATGTTACTTGCTAGCAGGTTCTCATCATTTATTTTCTTCCTCATTATCAGTTTTAGTCACCTTCTGTTGGTTTTCAAAACATTCCCAATCCTTTGATTTGACACAATATTTGCCAAACTATATGTCTTTTTCTTTCAGTGTGATACTGTTTTTAACTTCCAAGGTTAACCACATTCAGATTATCCCCTTTCCTCACTGGAATATGTCTTCATGCGAGCCGTGAACTATTTTCTTAAAAGTCTGCCATCGTTCTTCAAATGTCTTTGCTGATAAACATTTTTCTGTCGTCCAAATCCTGCTAACTCAGCCCTTATTCATGTGTAATTACTCTTATTCATGTTTCACACAGTCGTTTCTGACCCAACTTTCTAATTTTCAAACTCAATGCTAAAATCTACCACGTTATAGTCACTGCTCCCTGGGGGATCTCTGATTCTGAGATGCTTCTTGAAACTGCCTTATTAGACATCACCAGATCCAAAATGGCCTGATCTCTGATTGGAACCTGAGCATGTCCTGCTTGGAAATTGTCACAAATGCGGTCAAAGAACAAAGAACAAAAAAAATTTACAGCCCAGGAACAGGTCCTTCGGCCCTCCAAGCCTGAGCCAATCCAAATCTACTATCTAAACCAGTCGCCCAATTCCTAAGCATCTGTATCCCTCTGCTCCCCACCTACTCATGCATCTGTCCAAACGCACCTTAAATGAATCTACCGTGCCTGCCTCTACTACCACTGCTGGCAACGCGTTCCAGCCACCTACACCCTCTGTGTAAAGTACTTTCCATGTGTATCCCCCTTAAACCTTTTCCCTCTCACCTTGAATGCATGACCTCTCGTTATTGAATCCCTCACCCTGGGAAAAAGCTTGTCTCTCTATCCACCCTGTCTATACCCTTCATGATTTTGTAAACCTCAATCAGGTCCCCCCTCAGTGTCCTTTTTTCTAATGAAAACAAACCTAACCTACTCAATCTTTCTTCATAGCTAGCACCTTCCATACCAGGCAACATCCTCGTAAACCTTCTCTGCACCCTCTCCAAAGCGTCCACATCCTTTTGGTAATGTGGCGACCAGAACTGTACACAGTATTCGAAATGCAGCCGAACCAACAATTTTTCTCTGAGTTCCTCTTCATAACTACCTCTGCCAAATTGATTTTTCCCGACCTATATGAAGATTAAAGTTATCCGTGATTAATGTAATGCCATTTTCACATTCCCTCATTATCGTCTGATTTATTCTGTGGCCAACAGAACAACTACTGTTGGGGGGGGCGGGGGGGGGTCTCTATAGAGCGTAGAACATTACAGCACATTACAGGGTCTTAGGTCTTCAATGTTGCGCCGATCTGTGTAAACCATAGATTACTCCCACCAGTGTCTTCTTCCCATTCTAAGTCTTACTAATGTATTCATTCCATCTCAAACTAGCAAAGCAGCCCCATTACCCTTCTTTTCCTATTGTCCTTTCAAAAGATCACATACCCTTGAATATTTAGTTCCTGGCTTTGTCTTCGTTGGAGCAATATCTTTGTAATGACTATAAGATCATAAACATTAACCTCTATCTGTGCCAATAATTTGTTTTTTTCCTCTCTGTACACTATGCGCCCTCAGGTAAAGAGACATAAATTTTGCATTATTATCATTCATTTCCGTTTTGCCCCTTTTCGTCACTTGTTTTTTATGCTTGTATCCTCTGTCCCTTCCTCCACTGGTTGGAGTCATACCTGGCACATAGGAAGGTGGTCTTGGTCATTGGACGTCAGTCATCTGAGCTCCAGGATATTGCTGCAGAATCTCCTCAGGGTAACATCCTAGGCCCAACCATCTTTAACTGCTTCAAAAATGACCTTCCCTCTATCATAAGGTCAGAAGCAGGGATGTTCACCAATGACTGTACAATGTTCAGCACCATTGCTGACTCCTCAAATACTGAAACAGTCCATTCCCAAATGCAGCAAGATCTGGACAATATCCAGGCTTGGGCTGAGGAATGCAAAGCAACATTCATCAACATAGTGCTAGGCTCTGATCATCTCCAACACAAGAGAATCTTAAGCATCTATGCTTGATGTCCAATGGCATTACCAACCCTCACTACCAACATCCTAAGGGGTTACCATTGACCAGAGACTGAACTAGAAGCACCACATAAGTACTGTGACTACAAGAGCAAGTAAGAGGCGAGGAATTCTGAGGGAAGTAATTCACCCCCTATCTCCCCAAAGTAAGTGCACCACCGACAAGTCGGCAGTGTCATGGAGTTCTCTTTCCTTGCCTTGATGAGTGCAGCTCCAACAACACTCAACAAACTCAACACCATCCAGGACAAAGCAAACTGTTTGATTGGCACCACATCCACCACCTTCAACATTCATTCCTGCCAGCACCAATACAAAGTGACAACAGTATGTACCATCTACAAGATCCAGTGCAGTAACCCACCCAGACTCCTTCAACCCATGATCTCGAGAAGCTGCAATGACCACAACCTGAATACTGCTCTCCAAGCTACTCACCATCCTGGCTTGGAACTACATCACCATTCCTTCAGTGTTGCTGAGCCTAAATCCTGGCACTCCCTCCCTGACAGTACTGCTGGAATATCTACATTACAAACACTGCAACAGTTCAGGAAGGCACCTCACCACCACCTTCTCAAGGGCAATTAGGGATGGGCAATAAATACTGGCAATGAGAGTTTTTTGAAAACGTAACAAAGAGGATTGATGAAGGCAGAGCGGTGGACGTGATCAATATTGACTTCAGTAAGGTGTTCGAAAAGGTTCCTCGTGGTAGCCTGATTAGGAAGGTTAGATCATATGGAATACAGGGAGAAGCAGCCATTTGGGTACAGAACTGGCTCGAAGATAGAAGACAGAGAGGGGTGGTGGAAGATTGCCTTTCAAACTGGAGGCCTGTGACCAGTGGTCCACTGTCTTTCGTCATTTATGTAAATGATTTGGATGTGAACATAGGTGGTATAATTAGTTAGTAAGTTTGCAGATGACACCAAAATTGGAGGCGTAGTGGACAGTGAAGAAGGCTACCTCAGAGTACAATGGGATCTTGATCAGATGGGTCAATGGGCTGAAGAGTGGCAGATGGAGTTTAATTCAGATAAATGTGAGGCACTGCATTTTGGGAAAGCAAATCAGAGCAGGTGTTTGGTATGCTTTTCTTTATTGGTCAATGCATTGAATATAGGAGTTGGGAGGTCATCTTGCGGCTGTACAGGACATTGGTTAGGCCACTGTTGGAATATTGCATGCAGTTCTGGTCTCCTTCCTATCGGAAAGATGTTGTGAAATTTGAAAGGGTTCAGAAAAGATTTACAAGGATGTTGCCAGGGTTGGAGGATCTGAGCTACAGGGAGAGGCTGAACAGGGGCGGTTTTCCCTGGAGCATTGGAGGCTGAGGGGTGACCTTATAGAGGTTTATAAAATCATGAAGGGCATGGATAGGATAAATAATCCAGATCTTTTCCCAGGGGTGGGGGAGTCCAGAACTAGAGGGGCATAGGTTTAGGGTGAGAGGGGAAAAATATCAAAGAGACCTAAGGGGCAACTTGTTCACACAGAGGGTGGTGCGTGTATGGAACGAGCTGCCAGAGGAAGTGGTGGAGGCTGGTACAATTACAGCATTTAAAAGGCATGTGGATGGGTATATGAATAGGAAGGGTTAGAGGGATATGAGCCAGGTGCTGCCAAATGGGACTAGATTGGATTAGGATAGCTGGTCGGCATGGATGGGTTGGACCGAAGGATCTGTTTCCATGCTGTACATCTCTCGGCCTCTGTGACTTGTGATGCCCACATTGCATGAACACGTTGTTTTAATATTGGAGATGTTGCTCCACATTGCATTTGCAGATGCTATTTGAAATGGTACTATTCTGATCACCACAAGCTTTCTCCAAGTTGACATCACGAATATGGACCAAGAGAATTATTGATCCTTGGACTGACCCCTGAGGAAACCCACTGAGGATACCTCAAGTCTAAAAAAAAGCAGGTATTGTGGTTGGCATGAATGAGTTGGACTGAAGGGTCTGTTGCTGTGCTGTACATCTCTATGACTCTATTTGTCCAAGATGTGTCTTCTGATACCACTCGTGTAACTAAGAGAGTTCAGAAGATTACAATCAATTTTCACCCAAACTTCACTCAGTACTCTTAGATCAAATTGAATGCATTGTGGTAATTTATCAACTCTCAAGGGCAGTCATCCTTTCAAATAATTCACTCTTTTTTGAATGTTTAGCCCACCCAGTGTCTCCACTGCTTCCTCCTTCAGTATGAGTTTGGCAGTGTCTTCACTAAAGCAGAAGCAAAGCAGTCATTTGGTATCTCAGCCATGTCGTCCTACTTTTGAACAGGACTCCTCCTTTTTACTCCTCTTGCTGTGTTTATACAATTTGCAAAAACACTTTGTGATTCCCTTTTATACTGGCTGCCTATCTCGTCTCATAATCCCTCTTTGCTTCTTCTATTCCTTTCCATTTTCTATTTGAACTACTGATATTGAGACTATTTCTCAGTGACTTTGTCAACCTGACAGCTGCTGTATGTACCTTTATTTCCTGCTTCATCTTACTGTCTGTCTCTTTTGTCATCCAGGCTTTGATTCTTCTCCTTTTCCCTTTTTCCCTGAGGTGGGGTGGGGGTCCAGAACTCGAGGGCATAGGTTTAGGGTGAGAGGGAAAGATATCAAAGAGACCTAAGGGGCAACTTTTTCACGCAGAGGGTGGTACGTGTATGGAATAAACTGCCAGAGGATGTGGTGGAGGCTGGTACAATTGCAACATGATGGGTACATGAATAGGGAGGGTTTAAAGGGATATGGGCTGGGTGCTGTCAGGTGGAACCAGATTGTGTTGGGATATCTAGTTGGCATGGACCAAAGGGTCTGTTTCCATGCTGTACATCTCCATGACTCTATGATGGGAATCTATCTCAACCATACACAAACTGTCTCCTCTTTAAATGCAGCCCATTGTTCCATTGCAATCTTGCCTATCAACCTTTGGGTTCAATTTACATTGGCTTGACCTATTTTTGTTCCAACAAACCTGGCCCTCTTCCATTTATTTATTTATTGTTTATCTTTTTTTTGTTTTTCATATCTAACCTTAATGGTATGATGTTGTGATTACTAATCTCAAAATATTGCTCTATTTAATCCATTCATCGCAGCTCTTGACTTACAGACAGATCCTGCAATGGTTCATAGGATTAGAACCATGCTAATGTAGACAATTCTCCTGAATACACTCGAGAAACTCTTCTACGTCTCTGCCCTTTATACCACAACTATCCTAATCTGGGCCTCAGTGCTTAACACTGCTGCCTTACCCCGCCAGGGACCTGGGTTCGATTCCAGCCTCTGGTGACTGTCTGTGCGGAGTTTGCACATTCTCCCCGTGTCTGCGTGGATTTCCTCCTGGTGCTCCAGTTTCCTCCCACAGTCCAAAAGTGGAGTAGCCACGTTAAATTGCACAGCGCCTAGGGATGTGCAGGCTAGATGGGAAATGCAGGGTTACAGGAATAGGGTAGGAATGTGGATCCGGGTAGGGTGCTACACAGAGGGTCAGTGTAACTCGATGGAACAAATTATCTGTTTCCACACTGTGGGGATTCTATGATTCTAATCTACATTAGCATAATTATAGTCTTTCATTATAACAATTCCATCATTTCAACTATAAATCTTCGATTCTAATGTTTTGCTCCTCACCCTCTCTATGAGACAATAAAAAAACATGAGTACTTTTGTTCATTGTTCCTTTATGCTGTTTTTAATCTGTCAGTGTATTCAGGCTTGTGTTTTATAATGATCAACTCCACCTTCTCCCCCACTTATACCAAATGGTTCCATATTAACAAGGAGAGAGACAGACCTCACGAGAGGGCAATGGAAGAGCATAAAATCTAATAAAACGAAGTACGAAGGACAATTGAGGTGAGACAATAGTAGATAAAGATTCTTTGAATATGGCAGGACAGTGAGGAATTGCTGCTCATAATCTGAAATGATTTAATTTAAATGGCTGTAGTTTCAAATGGGAAAGAATTACTAACAATTAATGACAGAGAAGTAATGCTTTTCCTTTCTTTTCTCCACTGCTGTTTTCCACAAAATAAATGAATAGTGAGGTTTGATTAATCAAAGCTTCTTACCTCTCTCAGGACAACCATGATGTCCAGTGGTAGCTCTCACCAGCTCAGAGACAGGAGAATCGGGGGATGTAAGGCTGAGGATATGCAGAACGGAGAAATACTCTGCACCTTTGTCTACTCCATAAGTGAGGTAATGCCCAAATCACCACGACATTTCAACATAGATTCCACCCTCAGTAAAAGCATCAAAAACAGAAGGAATGGTATTTACCATCCATAAATCCCAACATATCTACAAGTTCGTTCTATTTAAGTGATTTAAATATAACCATGAGTCAGGTTGAACGATGAGTTCTATGATTTGTTCCCAGATCCACTGGTCGAAGACTTTGACCTTATAATGAGCTGACAACACCACACCCGTAATACACGCTTACCCAGACAGAGTGAGAGAGAGAGAGAGAGAGAGAGAGAGAGAGAGAGAGAGGCCATTCACTCTGATATCACCCAAACAAAGATCTCACCAGTTCTTTTCTACCTGAATGCATAGGGGTGTAGAATTTATACATTTGTCCTCAGGGTGACAGTGCTTATTGCAAATCCTTCAGAGTTGGTGACCTTTTATCAGGAGTTGCAAAGGCCCCATGTCTACTGTCATAGACCCAGGGCTGCTGAAGAATATGCCCAGGTCAGGATGATACTGTGTAGTCCCAGGACAGTGGCTTTCTTTGGTGGTCATGGTTACATGGCATAGCAGTGTCACTGCAATAACCTTGGTGTGGAGATGCTGCATTGCTTCCTTTAATCATGGTGCCCTCATAGCTGTGGGAAGGTGATGGTTTAGCTCAGTAACTTCCCCATTCAAATCAACCAACCAGCAAATAAACAGAGCCATTTTTTAACGTGTCTGTATCTTAGCATCAGAGTAATTGTAGAATCCTGATGGTGTGGAAGCAGGCCATTCAGCCCATTGATTCTGTACCAACTCTCTAAAGGGCATCACAAGCCCCATCCCTGTATTTCCCATGGCTAATCTACCTAGCCTGGACACTATGGGCAATTTAACATGGCCAATCCACCTAACCTGTACATGTTTGAACTGTGGGAGGAAACCAGAACATCTGGGGGAAACCCACGCAGACACGGGGGAACGTGCAAACTCCACACAGACAGTCACCAGAATCGAACCCGAGTCCCTGGTGTTATGAGGCAGCAGTGCTGACCACTGGTCTACCATTCCACTATAAAATGGCATAGGTGTCATTCAAATGTAATTTCACCTGTAAATATTTCACATTATATAGGTGTCACTTCCTTCATGCATATGTTTTGATTTATTTGTTGCGACTAGTTTAATCAGAGACCTAACCAGCATGCCTCATGGTTGATCCACGTTGATGGTTATAGTGCAATTCAGGACATTCCCTTTATTGGGGAAGGAACAATGCTGTGGTGTTTAACATTCACTGGTTATTGAATATTCATTGTCAGTGTCTACTCTGTTGGGGCAAGGCTGAGCTGACCGACTCAGATGACCCTCCATTCTGAGTATTGTCAAGGACGTTGTAGATACACAATTAAAAATCACACAACACCAGGCTATAGCCCAACAGGTTTATTTGGAGGCACTAGCTTTCAGACCAGTGCTCCTTCATCAGGTAGTTGTGAAGCAGGATCGTAAGACATAGAATTTATAGTGAAAGATCAAAGTGTCACAACATGGAAACAAGATTGTGGCAGCAGAGTAGGCGGTTTCAGGGGTCCTGTGCCCAAGCTCCTCCTCCTCTTCTGCTTTTTCTTTACTTTTTTTCTCTTTTCAATTCTTTTTCTCTCAGGTTTTTAAAAAAAAGATTTTGCTTATACTTACCTTTTAAAGATCTTCAACAGAGCAGAGCAGTGGCTTCAGAGTCTGTGAAGCTACAGAGGCAGCTAGGCTACAGAGCGACTGGGGCTACAGAGCGACTGGGGCTACAGTGTCAGTGAGGCTACAGAATCAGTGAGGCTACAGAGTCAGCGGGATTACAGATTCAGTGGGACTACAGAGTCAGTGTTTCTACAGTGTCAGTGGGGCTACAGAGTCCGTGGCGCGACAGAGTCAGTAGGATTAAAGAGTCAGTGAGGCTTCTGGAACAGTGAGGCTACAGAGTCAGTGGGGTTACAGAGTCAGTGGGACTACAGTGTCAGTGAGGCTACAGAGTCAGTGGGACTACAGTGTCAGTGCGGCTACAGAGTCAGTGGGACTACAGAGACAGTGGGACTACAGTGTCAGTGCGGCTACAGAGTCAGTGAAGCTACAGTGTCAGTGGGACTACAGTGTCTGTGGGGCTACAGTGTCAGTGGGACTACAGTGGCAGTGGGGCTACAGAATCAGTGGGACTACAGAGACAGTGGGGCTACAGAGTCAGTGGGACTACAGAGTCAGTGGACGACAGAGTCAGTGGGGCTACAGAGTCAGTGGGGCTACAGAGTCAGTGGGGCTACAGAGTCAGTGGGGCTACATTGTCAGTGAGGCTAAAGAGTTAGTGGGACTACAGTGTCAGTGGGGCTACTGAATCAGTGGGGCTACAGTGTCAGTAGGGCTACAGAATCAGTGGGGCTACAGTGTCAGTGGGGCTACAGTGTCAGTGGGGCTACAGAGTTAGTGGGGCTACAGAATCAGTGGGGCTACAGAGTCAGTGGAACTACAGTGTCAGTGCGGCTACAGAGTCAGTGAAGCTACAGTGTCAGTGGGACTACAGTGTCTGTGGGGCTACAGTGTCAGTGGGACTACAGTGGCAGTGGGGCTACAGAATCAGTGGGACTACAGAGACAGTGGGGCTACAGAGTCAGTGGGACTACAGAGTCAGTGGGACTACAGTGGCAGTGGGGCTACAGAGTCAGTGGGACTACAGAGTCAGTGGGACTACAGAGTCAGTGGGACTACAGAGTCAGTGGGACTACAGAGACAGTGGGACTACAGTGTCAGTGAACTTACAGTGTCAGTGGGACTACAGTGTCAGTGGGACTACAGTGTCTGTGGGGCTACAGTGTCAGTGGGACTACAGAGTCAGTGGGACTACAGAGACAGTGAGACTACAGTGTCAGTGGGACTACAGTGTCTGTGGGGCTACAGAGTCAGTGAAGCTACAGTGTCAGTGGGGCTACAGAGTCAGTAGGACTACAGAGTCTGTGGGACTACAGTGGCAGTGGGGCTACAGAGTCAGTGGGACTACAGAGTCAGTGGGACTACAGTGTCAGTGCGGCTACAGAGTCAGTGAAGCTACAGTGTCAGTGGGACTACAGTGTCAGTGGGACTACAGTGTCAGTGCGGCTACAGAGTCAGTGAAGCTACAGTGTCAGTGCGGCTACAGAGTCAGTGAAGCTACAGTGTCAGTGGGACTACAGTGTCTGTGGGGCTACAGTGTCAGTGGGACTACAGTGGCAGTGGGGCTACAGAATCAGTGGGACTACAGAGACAGTGGGGCTACAGAGTCAGTGGGACTACAGAGTCAGTGGACTACAGAGTCAGTGGACTGCAGAGTCAGTGGGGCTACAGAGTCAGTGGGGCTACAGAGTCAGTGGGGCTACATTGTCAGTGAGGCTAAAGAGTTAGTGGGACTACAGTGTCAGTGGGGCTACTGAATCAGTGGGGCTACAGTGTCAGTAGGGCTACAGAATCAGTGGGGCTACAGTGTCAGTGGGGCTACAGTGTCAGTGGGGCTACAGAGTCAGTGGGGCTACAGAATCAGTGGGGCTACAGAGTCAGTGGGACTACAGTGTCAGTGCGGCTACAGAGTCAGTGAAGCTACAGTGTCAGTGGGACTACAGTGTCTGTGGGGCTACAGTGTCAGTGGGACTACAGAGTCAGTGGACTACAGAGTCAGTGGGGCTACAGAGTCAGTGGGGCTACAGAGTCAGTGGGGCTACATTGTCAGTGAGGCTAAAGAGTTAGTGGGACTACAGTGTCAGTGGGGCTACTGAATCAGTGGGGCTACAGTGTCAGTAGGGCTACAGAATCAGTGGGGCTACAGTGTCAGTGGGGCTACAGTGTCAGTGGGGCTACAGAGTCAGTGGGGCTACAGAGTCAGTGGGACTACAGAGTCAGTGGGACTACAGTGGCAGTGGGGCTACAGAGTCAGTGGGACTACAGAGTCAGTGGGACTACAGTGTCAGTGAAGTTACAGTGTCAGTGGGACTACAGTGTCAGTGGGACTACAGTGTCTGTGGGGCTACAGTGTCAGTGGGACTACAGAGTCAGTGGGACTACAGAGACAGTGGGACTACAGTGTCAGTGGGACTACAGTGCCTGTGGGGCTACAGAGTCAGTGAAGCTACAGTGTCAGTGGGGCTACAGAGTCAGTGGGACTACAGAGTCTGTGGGGCTACAGAGTCTGTGGGGCTACAGTGGCAGTGGGGCTACAGAGTCAGTGGGACTACAGAGACAGTGGGACTACAGTGTCAGTGGGACTACAGAGTCAGTGGGACTACAGAGACAGTGGGACTACAGTGTCAGTGGGACTACAGTGTCTGTGGGGCTACAGAGTCAGTGAAGCTACAGTGTCAGTGCGGCTACAGAGTCAGTGAAGCTACAGTGTCAGTGGGACTACAGTGTCTGTGGGGCTACAGTGTCAGTGGGACTACAGTGGCAGTGGGGCTACAGAATCAGTGGGACTACAGAGACAGTGGGGCTACAGAGTCAGTGGGACTACAGAGTCAGTGGACTACAGAGTCAGTGGACTACAGAGTCAGTGGGGCTACAGAGTCAGTGGGGCTACAGAGTCAGTGGGGCTACATTGTCAGTGAGGCTAAAGAGTTAGTGGGACTACAGTGTCAGTGGGGCTACTGAATCAGTGGGGCTACAGTGTCAGTAGGGCTACAGAATCAGTGGGGCTACAGTGTCAGTGGGGCTACAGTGTCAGTGGGGCTACAGAGTCAGTGGGGCTACAGAATCAGTGGGGCTACAGAGTCAGTGGGACTACAGTGTCGGTGCGGCTACAGAGTCAGTGAAGCTACAGTGTCAGTGGGACTACAGTGTCTGTGGGGCTACAGTGTCAGTGGGACTACAGTGGCAGTGGGGCTACAGAATCAGTGGGACTACAGAGACAGTGGGGCTACAGAGTCAGTGGGACTACAGAGTCAGTGGGCTACATTGTCAGTGAGGCTAAAGAGTTAGTGGGACTACAGAGTCAGTGGACTACAGAGTCAGTGGACTACAGAGTCAGTGGGGCTACAGAGTCAGTGGGGCTACAGAGTCAGTGGGCTACATTGTCAGTGAGGCTAAAGAGTTAGTGGGACTACAGTGTCAGTGGGGCTACTGAATCAGTGGGGCTACAGTGTCAGTAGGGCTACAGAATCAGTGGGGCTACAGTGTCAGTGGGGCTACAGTGTCAGTGGGGCTACAGAGTCAGTGGGGCTACAGAATCAGTGGGGCTACAGAGTCAGTGGGACTACAGAGTCAGTGGGACTACAGTGGCAGTGGGACTACAGAGTCAGTGGGACTACAGAGTCAGTGGGACTACAGAGTCAGTGGGACTACAGAGACAGTGGGACTACAGTGTCAGTGCGGCTACAGAGTCAGTGAAGCTACAGTGTCAGTTGGACTACAGTGTCAGTGGGACTACAGTGTCAGTGCGGCTACAGAGTCAGTGAAGCTACAGTGTCAGTGGGACTACAGTGTCTGTGGGGCTACAGAGTCAGTGGGGCTACAGAGTCAGTGAGGCTAAAGAGTTAGTGGGACTGCAGTGTCAGTAGGGCTACAGAATCAGTGGGGCTACAGTGTCAGTGGGGCTACAGAGTCAGTGGGGCTACAGAGTCAGTGGGGCTACAGAGTTAGTGGGGCTACAGTGTCAGTGGGGCTACAGAGTCAGTGCGGCTACAGTGTCAGTGAGGCTAAAGAGACAGTGGGACTACAGTGTCAGTTGAACAACAAAGTCAGTGGGCATACGGAGTCAGTGAGTCTACAGGAACAGTGAGGCTACAGTCAGTGAGGCTACAGAGTCAGTGAGGCTACAGTGTCAGTGGGACTACAGTGTCAGAGGGGCTACAGAGTGAGTGGGGCTACAGAGTCAGTGGGACTGCAATGTCAGTGGGACTACAGAGTCAGTGGGACTATAGAGTCAGTGAGGCTACAGAGTCAGTGGGACTACAGTGTTAGTGAGGCTCAAGGGTCAGTAGGGCTACAGAGTCAGTAGGTCTACAGAGTCAGTGAGGCTACAGAATCAGTGGGACTAGAGTCAGTGAGACTATAGAGTCAGTGGAGCTACAGAATCAGTGGGACTACAGAGTCAATGGGGCTACAGAGCCAGTGGGGGTACAGAGTCAGTGTTTCTACAATGTCAGTGAGGCTACAGAGTCAGTGGGACTACAGTGTCAGTGAGGCTACAGTGTCAGTGAGGCTACAGTGTCAGTGAGGCTACAGTGTCAGTGGGGCTACAGAGTCAGTGGGACTACAGAGTCAGTGGGGCTACAGAGTCAGTGGGACTACAGTGTTAGTGGGACTACAGAGTCAGTGAAGCTACAGTGTTAGTGGGACTACAGTGTCAGTGAGGCTACAGAGTCAGTGGGACTTTAGAGTCAGTGAGGCTACAGTGTCAGTGAGGCTACAGTGTCAGTGAGGCTACAGTGTCAGTGAGGCTACAGTGTCAGTGGGGCTACAGAGTCAGTGGGACTACAGAGTCAGTGGGGCTACAGAGTCAGTGGGACTACAGTGTCAGTGCGGCTACAGAGTCAGTGAAGCTACAGTGTCAGTTGGACTACAGTGTCAGTGGGACTACAGTGTCAGTGCGGCTACAGAGTCAGTGAAGCTACAGTGTCAGTGCGGCTACAGAGTCAGTGAAGCTACAGTGTCAGTGGGACTACAGTGTCTGTGGGGCTACAGTGTCAGTGGGACTACAGTGGCAGTGGGGCTACAGAATCAGTGGGACTACAGAGACAGTGGGGCTACAGAGTCAGTGGGACTACAGAGTCAGTGGACTACAGAGTCAGTGGACTACAGAGTCAGTGGGGCTACAGAGTCAGTGGGGCTACAGAGTCAGTGGGGCTACATTGTCAGTGAGGCTAAAGAGTTAGTGGGACTACAGTGTCAGTGGGGCTACTGAATCAGTGGGGCTACAGTGTCAGTAGGGCTACAGAATCAGTGGGGCTACAGTGTCAGTGGGGCTACAGTGTCAGTGGGGCTACAGAGTCAGTGGGGCTACAGAATCAGTGGGGCTACAGAGTCAGTGGGACTACAGTGTCGGTGCGGCTACAGAGTCAGTGAAGCTACAGTGTCAGTGGGACTACAGTGTCTGTGGGGCTACAGTGTCAGTGGGACTACAGTGGCAGTGGGGCTACAGAATCAGTGGGACTACAGAGACAGTGGGGCTACAGAGTCAGTGGGACTACAGAGTCAGTGGGCTACATTGTCAGTGAGGCTAAAGAGTTAGTGGGACTACAGAGTCAGTGGACTACAGAGTCAGTGGACTACAGAGTCAGTGGGGCTACAGAGTCAGTGGGGCTACAGAGTCAGTGGGCTACATTGTCAGTGAGGCTAAAGAGTTAGTGGGACTACAGTGTCAGTGGGGCTACTGAATCAGTGGGGCTACAGTGTCAGTAGGGCTACAGAATCAATGGGGCTACAGTGTCAGTGGGGCTACAGTGTCATTGGGGCTACAGAGTCAGTGGGGCTACAGAATCAGTGGGGCTACAGAGTCAGTGGGACTACAGTGGCAGTGGGACTACAGAGTCAGTGGGACTACAGAGTCAGTGGGACTACAGTGTCTGTGGGGCTACAGAGTCAGTGAAGCTACAGTGTCAGTGGGGCTACAGAGTCAGTGGGACTACAGAGTCTGTGGGGCTACAGTGGCAGTGGGGCTACAGAGTCAGTGGGGCTACAGAGTCAGTGGGGCTACAGAGTCAGTGGGGCTACAGAGTCAGTGGGACTACAGAGTCAGTGGGACTACAGAGTCAGTGAAGCTACAGTGTCAGTTGGACTACAGTGTCAGTGGGACTACAGTGTCAGTGCGGCTACAGAGTCAGTGAAGCTACAGTGTCAGTGGGACTACAGTGTCTGTGGGGCTACAGAGTCAGTGGGGCTACAGAGTCAGTGAGGCTAAAGAGTTAGTGGGACTGCAGTGTCAGTAGGGCTACAGAATCAGTGGGGCTACAGTGTCAGTGGGGCTACAGAGTCAGTGGGGCTACAGAGTCAGTGGGGCTACAGAGTTAGTGGGGCTACAGTGTCAGTGGGGCTACAGAGTCAGTGCGGCTACAGTGTCAGTGAGGCTAAAGAGACAGTGGGACTACAGTGTCAGTTGAACAACAAAGTCAGTGGGCATACGGAGTCAGTGAGTCTACAGGAACAGTGAGGCTACAGTCAGTGAGGCTACAGAGTCAGTGAGGCTACAGTGTCAGTGGGACTACAGTGTCAGAGGGGCTACAGAGTGAGTGGGGCTACAGAGTCAGTGGGACTGCAATGTCAGTGGGACTACAGAGTCAGTGGGACTATAGAGTCAGTGAGGCTACAGAGTCAGTGGGACTACAGTGTTAGTGAGGCTCAAGGGTCAGTAGGGCTACAGAGTCAGTGGGCTACAGAGTCAGTGAGGCTACAGAATCAGTGGGACTAGAGTCAGTGAGACTATAGAGTCAGTGGAGCTACAGAATCAGTGGGACTACAGAGTCAATGGGGCTACAGAGCCAGTGGGGGTACAGAGTCAGTGTTTCTACAATGTCAGTGAGGCTACAGAGTCAGTGAGGCTACTGTGTCAGTGAGGCTACTGTGTCAGTGAGGCTACAGTGTCAGTGAGGCTACAGTGTCAGTGGGGCTACAGAGTCAGTGGGACTACAGAGTCAGTGGGGCTACAGAGTCAGTGGGACTACAGTGTTAGTGGGACTACAGAGTCAGTGAAGCTACAGTGTTAGTGGGACTACAGTGTCAGTGAGGCTACAGAGTCAGTGGGACTACAGAGTCAGTGAGGCTACAGTGTCAGTGAGGCTACAGTGTCAGTGAGGCTACAGTGTCAGTGGGGCTACAGAGTCAGTGGGACTACAGAGTCAGTGGGGCTACAGAGTCAGTGGGACTACAGTGTTAGTGGGACTACAGAGTCAGTGAAGCTACAGTGTTAGTGGGACTACAGAGTCAATGGGGCCACACACTCCTCCAGTCCGCTAAGGCCCAGAGCGGGACTCTCGCTACCTCGTGGCATGGGCTGGTGCAGCCACTCTTCCCTCACTTTCTGTGAGTACAACGTTTTTTTGACGACATTCGAACCCAGGTTTAAACGAGGATATGAGCTGGCAGAATCCAAACTGAGCATTAGTGAACTACTTGATAGCACCATCAACAGCAAAAGCTCAGATCTAAAGGCCTTTATCACTGGGTACTAACAGATATAGCAGCAGGGACAGTGGATGCTCTAGGTATAACTATAGAAATTCATCAAAATTCTAGAAATGGCTCTAAGGGTTTGAAAATTAGTGACACTACAAAAAAGGACGGAGCTTACGGCCAGTAACCCTGACATTGGGAACATTTTGGATTTTAAGGGAATATTAATGCACCTAAAAAAATTAGGATCTGAGTTCGCATAGATTTACAGAAGTGAAATCATGTTTGTGAAATTTACTAAAGTTTTTTTTGGAGATGTAATTGAGATGATAGATTATGGGGAACCACTGAATGTACTATACTTGGGTTTCCAAAGGGCATTCAATAAGGTGTTACACAAAATACTTCGAAAGGAGATAATGGTTTGTGGTGTTCAGGGTAATTTATTAGCAAAATAGAGGCTTGGTTAATGGGCAGGAGTAAGGAAAAAGAGGGAATTTTCCAAGTGTTCAAGCTGGGGGTTATGAAAGCGCCTCAAAATTGAGTACTGGGGCTTTGGCTATTTGTAATCCACATTAATAATGTAAGCAAAGACATTGAGTAATGTATCCAAGTTTGTTGGTACTGCAAAGTTGTCGGAATGTAAACTGTGGCACAAAGGGGCTGAAGTGAGATCGAGACAAGATAAGTGAGTGAGTAATAAAGTCGCAAATGGAGTATGGTATGAGGAAGTGTGACACTAACTGTAGAATTTTAAAAAGACAGAATATTTTGTAAAAAGCATGAATGTTGAGGCTCAGAAACATCGGGATTTATTTGTACAAGGAAGAGGAAGTCAGTTTGCAGGTGCAGCAAGCAATAACAAAAGCAAATACCACATCAGTCTTTATTGCACGGGAGGTGGAGTACAAGGAACAAACAGGTTTACTCTGCTTTCACAGGGCTTACACACCTCGAACATCAATCACAGATTGATCACCATATTCAAGGAGGAAAACACCTGCTGAAAGGAGAGTGGGAGTCAAAGCTTTATGTCTTGCACTTATCAAAACTAGGACCCAAGAAAGGGATTGAAAAAGAGAGACGCCCATTTAATACAGGATGAGAAAAGGATGCTGATTGGTTGGAGCATAAATGGCTGATGCTGCAGCAAGAACAGTTAACTGTCCATCTTAATTCTCAGCAGGTAGATGCTGATTGGTCAGGGTGTTCCATGCAGACCCAGAAAGGATTGGCTGTCTCATGACCAATTTATTTGATTAAGGTACACTGTACGTACAACTACCTTTTGATAGTTGGGTCCTGGTTCAGGTCTCCTTAGAATGTTGGGCAAACTTAGAAATACACAGCTTCAGGCTGGGATGTTGATTAGTTCAAATTGTGATGAAGGGAAATTTTTTCATTCAAAGTGTTGTACATTTTTAGAATTCTCTACTCGAGAGGACTGTGGATATTTCATCATTCAATAGTGATGTAGACAGATCCATGGTCTCTCAGGGAATTATGGGGTATAAAGAAAGAGGCAGTGAACACAGAGATCAGTCATGGAGTTACATAGAGCTGTTTAGTTCTTAGGGCTAAGGGGGTGAAAAGGATGGGGAGAAAAAGGGGCCAGGGGACTGAATTGGGTGATCAGCCATGATGATATTGGATGGTAGGGTAGGCTCGAAGGGCCAACTGGCCTACTCTGGTTCCTACATTTTATATTTCTATGGAGGAGCAGCCAAAGGAGCTGTGTGTGGTCTAATTTGCTACTTATTCTTAGCTATGTTTGTCACAGCGCGACCAGCTTGGTGGTAATGATGCTACAGAGCCACCACTGTTGGTGATGGACACTGACATCTCCCAACCAGAGTACATTGTTTGCCCTCACTACACACAGCACCTCTCCCTATTGGACCATCAAACCAAAAGAAATGGGAACAGGAGTCCATTTCGCCTCTCGAGCCTATGCTGCCATTCAAATGGCTGATCTGTCAGTCCTTACGTCCACTTTCCTGCCTTTTCCCCCATAATCCTCGATTCCCAGTTTTGATCCAAAGTAAGGAGTGAGAGCTTTGAAAGATCGACTGCAGAGCTTGGGGTGTGCCGCTGTGGTTTCTTCATGACCTGCCCGACTTTATTGCTCGCAGTTATTTTCTTGTCGCTGTTTGATACAACTGGAGCAGCTTCACAGGCTATTTCTGAGGCCGGTGAAAAGTCACCCACATTTCTGGTAAATGTGAGGTCACATGTTCGTCAAGAATGGCGGAATTCCTCCCTTAAGAAGGCCTTATCAAATCAGGTACATTTCTACAATCCAATCATTTATGATCAATCATTCCTGGTGACTAGCTTTACATCCACAACTAATCAATGAGCTGAAATTAAATTCTCCAGATACCCTGAGTGAACAAGGGCAATGTTGTAACCACTATGTATTGAATTTTGACAGGCCTTTGAAGAAGCCCTTTCTTTGCCCCCTAATATCCTGTCAAACACAAGTAAGGCTTAACAGTCACCACAATAAACAGAGCAAACTATTCACTCCCATTTTGCACCAGGTTTGCTCAGGAATTTAATTCTGACTTGGTTTCTCAATAAAAAGAGTGGCCAACGTGCTCCGAGTAAGAATACTGAACTGCCGGGGGTGCAAGGTGAGGCTAAGTAAAAGGAGAAACTTCCTAACTGAGACACTATGTCGGCCACATTCGCTTCCTGTGTCAATGTGGTGACTTGTCCAAACTGCAGTACAGAAGTTATGTGTCAATGTGAAGTCAGCAGAAGGCAAGTTAATCATTTACAATATTTATCATATGGAGAAATAAACATGTCATAACCTTCAAACAATTAAGATTCAAGGTCCAGGTTGACATCAGTACTCTGCAAAACTGATGGGAAATCAGATATGATTGGTGACATAAAAACAAACAAATCAGGAGCAAGAGTAGGCCATTCAGCCCCTTGAAGCTGGAAGGCAATGGCCATCAGCATTATTGATGGATTACTAATCCATGAGACCCAGTCCTGGGGACCTGGGTTCGAATCCCACCATGGCAAAATGTTGGAATCTGAATTTGGTAAAAATTTGGAATTCAGAGTCTGATGATGACCACAAATCCATTTTCAATGGTTGGAAAAACTCACCTGGTTCATTAATGTTCTTTAGGGAAGGAAATCTGTCATCCTTCCCTGGTCAGGCCGACATGTGACTTCAGACCCACAGCAATGTGGGTGATTTGTAACTGCCCTCTGGGCAATTAGGGATGGGTAATAAATGCCGGGCTTCATTCCATGAACAAATAAGAAAAGGGCTAATCAGAATGCAACCTTAAATCTGTTTTCTAGCCTACCCTAATAACCTCTGACCCCTTTGCTTCATGAGAGTCTCCCCACCTCTGCCTTAAACAATCTTCAAGGGCTCCATTTTCACCACCATTTTGAGAAGAGAATTCCATAAAATAGAGGAAACAAAATTGATTTTTAAGTAATGTTTCCTTCTGCTACAGCACGGAAACAGATCCTTCAGTCCAACTCATCCATGCCGACCAGATTTCTCAAACTAAAACAGTTCCATTTGCCTATGTTTGGCCCATATCCTTCTCAACCTTTCCTATTCATGTATCTGTTAGAAGGTTTAAAAGGCATTTAGATAAGTACACGAGTAATAAATCTTTGGAGGGATATGGACCAAGTTGGAACTGGGTGAGCTTGGGAACATGGTTGGTGGTAGACTGGTTGGAAGGAAGGGTCTGTTTCCTTGCTGTATGACTTTATGACTCTATGAACGACCACCAGTGACCCCTCTCTCTCGAGCAGCCCCGTGGTCTGGCAGTGACTTTACCTCGCAGGTGTTAAAACAAAATAATCCAGTGTTTTAAAATCAATAGACTTCACTGTAACCAATGCTGATACCAAGGAGGGAGTATGCATGTTCTTGAGTGTTAACTAAAACTTCAAAATGACAAAGCAATCACTTTTTGCAGGAGAGAAACTGAACAAAGCTCACGTTGATGGGAAAACAGAAGACAAAGAGAATCTGAAAGCATTTGCGAATTGGTCTGCTTCCGTGCTGTTTATCTCTATGACTCTATGACTAAGAAAATGTTTCACAATACATTGGATGATGATGGACACGACCTTAGCAAAGTTCGGAAAGCAGCTAAGGAGATGATTTTAACCTGCTTCTCATGGAGAAGAAACACTGAGGTTTGCACTTTGGGTTTGCATATTCTCCCCGTGTCCGCGTGGGCTTCTTCTGGGTGCTCCAGTTTCCTCCCACAATCCAAAGATGTTCAGGTTAGGTGAATGGGCCATGCTAAATTGCCCGTAGCATTCAGGGATGTGTAGGTTAGGTGCATTAGTCAGGGGGTAAAAGTAGAGTAATAGGGGAATGGGTCTGGATGGGATACTCTTCGGTGGGTCGGTGTGGACTTGCTGGGCCTCAAAGCCTGTTTCCACACTGTAAGGATTCTATGATGTCTATGATGATGATTCTATGGGGAAGTGGTAGCACATTTATAACATTTAAAAGACATTTGAACAGGTACATGGATAAGAAAGGCTTAGAAGGATATGGGCCAAATGTAGGAAAATCAGACTAGTTCCGTTTCTGAAACCTGGACAGCACAGATAAGTTAGGCTGAAGGGCTGGTTTTCCATGCTGTATGACTCTAAAACTCGCTAATTCATCTGCCATTTACTTATTTTCTATTATTAATTCCCCACCCTCGCTCTACAGAGGACAACCCAAATTAAATTATCCATTTTGTTTTGAAAAAGCGATAGAAACTCTTAATGTCTGTTTTTATACTTCTCGCTAGATTTCTCTCATGCCTTAGTTTCCCAATCCTTCTTAATCTTAGTCATTCTTTATATTTTTTTCATATTTTCCCCAACCTTCTAATATGCCACTCAGTTTTTGCAGAATCATACACTTTGTTTTCAGTTTTGTTTTGTATTTAATATCCTAAATTGAACATAAATGATGCATCTTTCACTTAGCGTCATTCTCTCTCATTGAAATGTATATTTCATTAATATTCTGAAATAGCTCCTTAAATGTCTGTCACAGTACGTTAACTGGCCTATCCTTTAAACTGGTTTTCCCATTCACATTAGCCAGTCCGGTCTTACTTGTGATGGCATATATTTAAATTTAAAATATTACTCTAGGTCCACTCTCGACCAGTGGCTCAGAGGTTAGCACTCCTGCCTCACAGCACCAGAGATACAGGTTCAATTCCACCCTCAGGTGACTGTGTGGGGTTTGCACGTTCTCCCTGTGTTTGCATAGGTTTCTTTCAGGTGCTCTGACTTCCTTTTCATGGCCCAAAGATGTGCCAGTTAGGGTGGATTGGCCATACTAAATTGCTCCATAGTGTCCAGGGATGTGCAGGCTAAGTAGATTAGCCATGGTAAATGCGGGGTAATGGGGATAGAGTGGGATGCTGTTTGGAGGGTCGGAACAGACTTGATGGGCTGAATGGCATCCATCTGCACTGTAGGCATCCTATGATTCTTCTCTCTCTCTCAAACCGAATGTGGAATTTAGTAACATTTAGGATCGCTGCTGCCTCGGGTATCTTTACTCAGAGATCATTCATTAATCCTGTCTACACATTATCAGATCTAGTGCAGGCTTTTCTCTTCAAATATATATTTTTTCATTAATTTCCAAGCCGAAGCTGCACAGAAGGTTTTGGCGTAAAGCCGTCCAGCTGTTCAGCAAATGCTGGCCATCTGGAGTTGTTCTTTCAGAAATACATTCCATGGAAGAGAGGCCAATGAGTCACTTTGGATCAATCTCCCAGCGAGCTGTTGCCATGGTGAGATAAGCACATTTTACTTTGCAACATGGAAACTCTTTGAGTCCCTGTTCTGATCCTTGTCTCATTTCAGGGTTGGGCCTGCCTTGCAAAGAGAAGATTTATCATCACCAGTTTAAAAAGAAAAGTGAAAGGGAAAATTTTGAACGAAGGAAATCCGAGACAGAATCAAAATGAAAATGGGCCTGTTAACACCTTACAACACTGCACAGCATCTGAGGTAGTTTCAGTCATCAGGATCAGAACTGGTGGACACCCACTGGGGTGTGAATCAGCCAGGTTTTCTGGGTGCCCAGACATTTTCCTATATTCAACATTTCTCCCGGCAGGACTGCCCTTGCTGGAATAAGAAGGCCAAAAGGCCAGCATCATTGAATGTTGGTTCATCACCTGACCCAGATGAAATGCATCCTCACTTGCTGAAAGGCGTAAGGATTAGTGAAAGTGTTGGCCACAACCTTAGAGTCATAGAATCCCTACGGTGTGGAAGCAGGCCATTTAGCCCATCGACACTGACCCCCTGAAGAGCATCCCACCCAGACCCACCCTCTCCTTCTAAACCTCCTTCTAACCCACCTTGCCTGCACATCCCTGGACATGATCAGCAATTTAGCTTGGCCAATCCACCCAACCTGCACACCTTTGGACATCTTTTCTATCCTTATTGGATATGGCAGTGAGGCCAGAGGACTGAAGAGATGCTCACGGTCATATCGCCATTTGTGACAGCGATGAGGATAAATTTAAAATAATCACAGGATAATCAATTTAACATTGATGGTGGGAAGGATCTTGGAAGAAGTTAGGAAGTGGGTTACTCAGGGGCGGCGGTGGTGTAATGGTTACGTCAATGAAACTAGCAATCCAGAACCCCTCAGTCTAATGTTCTGGGGATATGGGTTGAAATCTCACTGAAGCAGGTGTTGAAATTTTAATTCAATTAAAACAACAAGTCTGAAGTCAAGAGCTGTCGATTGTCATGAAACTCCCCCTGGTTCACTAATCCCCATGAGGAAAGTGGCAATGTGTTGCCTTTACCTGGTCTGGCCTACATGTAACTCCAGGCCTAAAGCAATGTGGTTGACTCTTAACTGTCCTCTGGGCTTGAGCAATGGGTAATGAATGTAAACCTAGCCAGTGACACCCACATCCTGCGACCAAACAAAAAAACCAAGGATGAATTTATTAAAGGCAAACAACTTGGGCGGCACGGTGGCACAGTGGTTAGCACTGCTGCCTCACAGCGCCAGAGACCTGGGTTCAATTCCCGCCTCAGGCGACTCTCTGTGTGGAGTTTGCACATTCTCCCTGTGTCTGCGTGGGTTTCCTCCGGGTGCTCCAGTTTCCTCCCACACTCCAAAGATGTGAAGGTCAGGTGAATTGGCCATACTAAATTGCCTGTAGTGTTAGGTAAGGGGTAGATGTAGGGGTATGGGTGGGTTGCGCTTCGGCGGGGCGGTGTGGACTTGTTGGGCCGAAGGGCCTGTTTCCACACTGTAAGTAATCTAATCTAATCTAACTTGATTGCACTCTCAAATTGTATGAGAGAATACAGAAGTTTTTCTCTAAGAGTGTCCCAAGTCTTTGGAATTCTCTTCCCCAGGAAATAGTGGAGGCAGGGTCAGTAAATAGATTTAAGATTGAGTTACATACTCGTAACTAATGAGGGAGTCAGGCAGTATAGGGGGCAGACAGGAGAGTACAGTTGAGGCCGTGGTCAGACTAGGCCCGACCTCATCAATGGCTCCTCCAGGATTGGTGCTCCACAGTCACTCAGAGGCTCCCGGTTGAGATTGACGTCTGGCTCCAGAAGCTGCTAATCGTCACGGGCCTCAGCGATACCATGGCAGGAGGAGGAATTAAAGGAAATATAGGAGCTGGTGGAACAGTGGAGCAGTTTCAAGGACCCCAATGACCTCTTCTGACCCAGAACATACGGTTGATCTAGGCAGTGCAGTAGTTGTATATATGGCCTTTCAGAAGGCATTCAGTGAAGTGGCACACAGGAGGCTCAATCAGGTGGTGCGACTCAGAATGAGAATGAAATTGTCTCAGTGACCGAAAGCATGATGACTCGATGTTTTTTATTTCAGACTGGGAGGGGTTAGGAGTGGTGTTCCGTAGTGTCAGTTTTTGGCTGGGCAGAGACATTACAGATGTTTTCTAAGGGATATGAGCTTTTGTCAGAGTAGAAACAGGAAAGGTATTTCTTCTGTTCAGTGGAACAATAACTCAGGGTCCAAGACTTTAAGTTGCTGTCCCTATCTTTTGCACTGAATGCACTGGACTCTCCCATTATTGAGGATGGGGATATTTGTGGAGCCTCATCCTAAGTGGGCTGTTTAATTGTCCATCATAATTCCCAACCGGATGTGGCAGGACTGAAGCGCTTAGATCTGATCCGTTGGTTCTGGAATCACCTTGGGCCTTTCACTCTCTGCTTTTAGCTACATTTGACAACTAGTCCTGTTTTATGGCTTGACTGTTTTGGGATGTCAGGTTAATTACCATTTAGCATGGTGATAGTGCCACACAATGCCATGGAAAGATTTCTCAATGTGAAGGAAGGACTTCATCTCCATCAGGACTGTGCACTGGTCACTCTTACTGATACTGGCGTGAACAGATGCATCTGTAGCTTGCAGATTGGTAAGGATGAGGTCAAGTATGTTTTTCCATCTTGTTGGCTCCCTCACCACCTGCCACAGACCCGACCTATAGCTATGTCCTTTAGGACCTGACCAGCTCAGTCACTAGTACTGCTGCTGAGCCACTCTTGGTGGTAGACAGTGAAATCTCCCACCCACATTTTTGACCCTTGCCACCTTCAGTGCTCCCTCCAAGTGACGTTCAACATGGAGGCACGCTGATTCATCAGCTGAAGGAAGATGGTACATGGCAATCAGCAGGAGATTTCCTCACCCACGTTTAACCTGAAGCCATGAGAGTTCATGAGGTCCAGAGTCAATGTGGAAGACTGGTAGGGCAACTCCCTCCCAACTGTACACCACCTCTGCTGAGTCTATCCTACCAGTGAGGCAAGATCATGTAGCTTGCCCACTTTATACTTAGAGCAATATCATTCAGGTTAACTGTGGCAGCCTTGTTGCATGCTTCTCTAATTTCCTGTTTCCCTACCTCGCCATTACAGACAGCTCAGACTAATGTTTTCCACTCTTCATTGTTTCTTAGCCCCACCTGATAAAGTCCTCACCTACATGTGCTGAGTCAATACCTTTTCTCACTACTGAGCTGATTTAATGTTTCATTAACAACTCCATTCCATCTCCCTTGCCATTTTGTCTAAAGATTGAATGCCCTTCAGTTCCTAGCATTGGTCACCTCAAGACTTGTCTCCTAAATAGTAATCATACTGGATCTATTTGCGCAGTTAATTCATCTGCCTTATTGCAAAGGGTTGATGTATTCAGATGCATTAACCTTTTTTACATACTGTTTTGTAACTATTTGCTCAATTTACTTCTAGTCTTTGTTTCTTCAGCCTTCCACTTCTGTTATCTGTCTTTCTTTTCCTTTCTTGTAACTCCCGGCTCACATTCCCACAAAACCCTCCCTCCGGCAACTCTAAACCCTCCCAGACAATACTAACAAATGCCTCTGTGAGGATACCATAGAGGCCCTACAGTGTGGAAGCTGGCCTCTTTGTGGAATTGAACCTGGGACCCTGGCACCATGAGGCAGCAGTGCTAACCACTGCGCCACCATACCACCCAAAATCCAGGTCCAGGATATCCCAGATGATGTTGGACCCACTCGTCTTGTGGAGACCCCATCTTCCCCAGAATTCGTCCTAATGCCTCCCTCCTACTTCGCCTCTCCAGCCACAAATTCATCTGGTTTATTCTCTTATTCTTGATCTCGCTCACACATGGCACTGGGAGTAATCCTGAGATGACCACTGTTTGAGGTGTTGCTTCTTAATGGATTTCCTGGCTCCCCACCCTTTGCTTATAGACGCTAATTCCTCTTTGTCAATTTGCCCACGAGGCAGTCATGGATGACAGACTCTGGCTGTTCACCTTCCTTCTGCAGGGTGTCCTTCCAAGAGAATTTCAGACCATTGCCCTCTCGGCTGCTGACCGAACAACTACCAGCGATGAGATGAAAGAGGCAAAACATCAAGAGGCTGGAGTCAAATGAACAGAGAACTGAAGCATTCTGGACATCTGGAGGAGGTAGACTTAAAACACAAGAACAAGACTTGAAGGAGCTGGGGCATCAGCACGAATAGGGTGCAAGAATGATTGAGATCCAAACTTTGGCCATTGCAGTTCCAGTGCTAGGAATCAGAGCAGGAAACCAATTGATGAGGTTCAGTCAAAGAGATTCAGGAGATGGTGACCCATTCGAGGGCTGGGCAGGAAAGGGACTATGAATAACACATAGCTTTGCCACCACAGGCAATAAATGGTGGCCCAACTAGTGATGCCCACATCCCACAAATGAACAAAAAAAGCACATGCACATAAGGTCTGTTTGTTTTGTGGATATCAATGGTGACTCAGAAGTCAAAGGGAACAGGGTCAGGACAGAGGACAGTGCCTCAGAAAAGGGAAACCTGTTTGGACTCCAGGAACAAAATGGTCAAACATTTAGAGTACAGGAGTGGATCTCATGGACAAGATGGACTCAGAGATGGACTTGAAGTGAAAGAGAGAGACAGAGAGAGAGAGAGAGAGAGAGAGAGAGAGAGAGAGAGGGGGGGAGGGGGGGGTTCCGTGCTGGGAACTGGATAGGACGCGTGTTTGTGGTGACTCCTGACCTGGTGATTATGGAGAAATGGATGCAACAAAGTTGGCCGAACAGAGGGTCCTAGTCTTGGTGTCAAAGCAATGCCTTTGCCTCAGAGGTAAGACCAGATGGACACAGAGCAACTTCAGAGGACAGGTAACCATGAGAGATTATCCTACAGTATTTTATCTGTTTAAAATGCTTTTTACTGCTGGCCCTGTAACTTCATTAGACAATATTCAGGTGTGGCAATGCAGTCGTCCCGAATTGATGCTCCAGGTGGATCAACTTCGACAGGTATGTGGTAGGCCCAGTATGGGGACTCCTGGAATCGAGATAGTGAGGACTGCAGATGCTGGAAAGTCAGAGCTGATAAAGTGCGGAGCTGGAGAAAGCACAGCAGATCATGCAGCATCACAGGAATGGGAGAACTGACGATTCAGGTCGGAACCTTTGACCAGGTCCTGCTGGAAGGTCCCGAGCTGAAACGTCGAACCTTCTGCTCCTCTGGGGATGCTGCTAGACCGGCTGTGCTTTTCCAGCTCCGCACTTTATCGAATCCTGGAATGGACTGTGCCCCCACGGCAGGAAGGAAGAGATTGGGAGCCTGTAGGAAGTGCAGTCACAGCCTGGCTAGGGACTTTCGAAAGACTGTAATGTTTGACTTTTAGCTTTATTTCTTCATTTTTCTACTTAATACTAAGAATTACTATATTGTTTAACTTTTAAGTTTGTTCTTTCTTTCTACGTCATCCTTAAGATTCTGTACCTAGGTACTTGTACCTAAGATGGCACCTTGTGCAGAGACAATATGCCCTTTTCACTGTACTCCTGTACTTATGATATTTAAGTACAGGTGACAATAAAAATCTGAATCTTAATCTAAACTTGCTATGACTGGCATTGTTGGGGGGATTGAATTCACTAAGTTCTGTTACATACACTGCCTTGCCAGTCTCACCGACATTAATCCTGCCGCAGCCATGCCCTTTAAGAGTTAGACTTTTTCAGACTCATATTGCCCACATAAAATCTGAACCCCACCATATTAATTCCCATTTTACACTCATTCTCAGCGGCAGTGCACGCATTGATTTCAATAACTTAATGAAACAGCTGAATGTTGTCAAAGGCCCAGCATGAGAATGCTGTGCTTATCTGGTTTTGTTCTGCTCGGAGAAGGAATTCCACAGAAATGGAGTGAATGTGAAGGAGTGGAGTGCCAGAGCTAGCACACTGTCTCCCAAGTCGCTGCCCACACAGCTAGCCCTCCCTTACGATCAGGGAGTTGCTTTAACCAGGTCACAACTCCGATCTGCTTCATCTGATTCCACGCTCATCGATTTACTCTGAATTGTCAGCTGCCCTCTGGAATATTTGGATGGAAAGCACCTTCACTCAGGCACTGTAGCAACATCGAGGACCCCCGGGGCCTAACAACATGGTGACTGGGGACGCCCTGAGTAAGGGGAGCAGACAAGAACGTCAGGAATAGGAGCAGGAGTAGGCCATTCAGCCCCTTGAGCCAGCCCGCCTTTCAAATCGCGTCTGATCTGACGCAGCCTTATTTCCACTTTACTGCCTAGCCCGTTCCCCCATCAACCCCCCCCCCCCCCCCCCCCCACCCCCCCAAGTATTTCATCGACTGGTCGGTGCAGCCTGATGCTGTGTGTGATGGGAAAGGACAATGAACAGTCTAGAGTGAGAATAATTAATTGAGGGGAAGTCAACTTCAATGGAGGGGCGGGGGTAAAAGTCAAACGTTAGATATGCTGAGAGTCTGAAGTAAAACCAAAGTCCTGGAGAACCTCAGCAGGTCTGGCAGTCTCTGTGGAGAGGGAGACAGAGTTAGTGTTGAGTCTGATGCAACTCCCCTGACATAGGGATATGGAAAAATAGGAGCAGAGTGGGCCACTCAGCCCTTTGAGTGTGTCCCATTATTCAGTATGATCATGGCTCATCGTCAAACTCAGTACTGTACTCTCACTTTCTCCCTCACACCCCTTTGATCCTTCAGCCCTAAGAACTGCATCTAACTCTTTCTTGAAAACATTCCATATTTTGGCTTCAACTGCTTTCTCTGGCAGTGAATTCCACAGACCCGTCTCTGTCTGGGTGAAGTAATTTCTCCTCAAATCAGTTCTAAATAGCCCACCCCGTATTCTCAAACTGGAACCTCTGGCTCTAGACTCGCTGGTCACTGGGAATATCCTTCCTGCACTTACCCTGTCTGGTCCTGTTAGGAGTTTGCAGGCTTCTATGCCCCCCTCACCTCTCAGTCTTCTAAACTTCCATGAGTATAATGCTCACCGGTCTCGTCTCTCTTCATATCCCAGATACCAGCCTTCGGAACAGTCTGCGTTGAGTTTTTTTTCCAGCACTTCCTGCTTTTAACTGAATGGGATAAGAATGAATCTGATTTGAACATTTGGGAGCAAGAGGACAAACAGCAGAACAATGGGGAAGAGGTTTGTTTCACCACAGCTAAGGTACATTCCCACAAAAGGGAATTGTGGGACAAACAAATCCAAGTTGGTGGAACAGTAGAAATTATGATAAAGAAGATAACATTTGCTTATGACAGTATCAGATTTTTAAAGAAAATACAATTGGTAACCAGTCTGATTGTGAAAGTTTTGGGGGGGAGCTGATGAAAAAGCAAAGGGAAGAGTATGAAAAGAGACTGGCAGCTAAATGTAAAAAGTTTTCTACAGGAATATAAATATCAAGTGGTGGGAGAAAAAGGAATGGGGTGAATGAGGGACCAACTGGGGCTTTATACCTTGGAGGCAGGTCAAATGGCTGAGGTATTAAATTAATTCCTGAAGAAGGGCTCAGGCCCGAAGCGTCGATTCTCCTGCTCCTTGGATGCTGCCTGACCTGCTGCGCTTTTCCAGCAACACATTTTCAGCATTAAATTAATACCTTGCATCTGTCTTCACCAAAGGGAAAGATGCTACCCAGGCTGTGAAGAAGGAGGAGGGATGCTAGGAGGGTTTCAAATTGATCAGGGGGAGGAATTGGATAGGCTGTCTGTACTTAGAGTTGACAGGGCACGAGGGCTGGGTGAGATTCATCAAAGGATCCTGAAGGAAGTGAGATTGAACATAGTAAAGGCACCAGCAAGACTTTTTCAGTCTTCCTGAGACTGAGGGTAGCTGGCACAGAACTGAAGTATTACAAATATTATGCTCTTCTTTAAAAAAAAGGTGGGAGGATAATCCATGTAACTACAGACCAGTTTAACTTAAATGGTGGGTAAGCTTCTAGAAAGTCAGGACAACATTAAGAACCACATGGACAAATGTGGATTAATTATGGAGTGCATGGGTTTCTCAAGGGGAAATTGAACAAATGTAAATTGGCATTTTTGATGAGGTACCAGAGAGGACTAATAAGGATAATGCTGTAAATGTGGTGTACATGGGCTTCCAGAAGGCATTTGATATAGTGCCTCACAACAGACTTGTGGGTAAGGTTAGAGCTTGTGGAATGAAAAGGAGAGCAGCAAGATGGATACCAAATTGGCTAAGGGACAAAATAGTAACAGTGAATAGATGGTTTTCAGTCTAGAGCAAATATTGTAGTGGAGGTCACCAGCTTTCAGTTTTGGGACCCCTGATTTGTCTGATGTTCATAGAATCCCTACAGTGTGGAAACAGGCCATTTGGCCCAACATATCCATACCATCACTCCAAAGAGAAATCCATCCAGACCCATGTCCCTACATTTACCCTTAACTAATGCACCTATGCTACACATCCCTGACACATCCCTCCTCCTTCTTCATAGCCTGGGTAGCATCTTTCACTTTGGTGAAGACAGATGCAAGGTATTAATTTAATACCTCAGCCATTTGACCTGCCTCCAAGGTATAAAGCCCCAGTTGGTCCCTCATTCACCCCATTCCTTTTTCTCCCACCACTTGATATTTATATTCCTGTAGAAAACTTTTGACATTTAGTTGCCGGTCTCTTTTCATACTCTTCCCTTTGCTTTGTCACCACTATGGACAATTTAGCACAACCAACTCACCTGACCTTCACTCCTTTGGTTTGTGGAAGGAAACTGGAGCACCCCATACAGACACGGGGACAATGTGCAAACTCCATCCAAACAGTCGCCTGAGAGTTGAATCAAAACTGGGTCCCTAGCGCTGGGAGGCAGCAATGCTAACCACTGAGCCACCGTGCCAATGTTTATTAACGAGCTAGACATTTGTATATCTGTGCACAATTTAAAAACTAGCAGCGGGTATGCAACTTGGTAGCATTGTCAACCGCAAGGAAAATAGTATTGAACTTTGAAAGGCACTGACAAGTTGGCGGACTGAGCTGATGGGTACCAGATCAAGTTCAATGCAAAGAAATGCCAGGTGATGCATTTTGACAGGGAGAACATGAAGATAGAGAACAAAATGAAAGGTTACAACTCTAAAGAGAATACAGGAGCAGAAAGACTTGGGTGTACATGTAGGTAATCGCTAAATTTGGCGGGAGAGGGTAATTTACAAAACACACAATGTCCTCGGCTTTATTGGTCAGCACAATGTCAAAGGGCAAGGAGGTACTCATTCAGAACACGAGTCCAGCTTCCATTGGAATCTCATGTACAGTTGAGGGCACAGTATTTTAGGAAGGATCTGAAGGCAATGGACAGACTTTAGGAGAGATTTTGGAGAATGATTCCACAGTTTCGAAGATAGACTGGGGAAATTGTCACTGTTCTGCTTGGAGATGAGAAGGCTGGAAGGAGAGAGGTCAAGATCATGAGGGATATGGACAGAGTAACACAGGAGGAAATATTCCCAATCACTCCTTCCCTGACAATGGGAGGGCACAGATTTAAAGCTGCGAAAGATGTTAGATTGGAGGAAAACCTATTTCACACAGCAAGTGGCTAAGGTCTGGAATATACTACCTGAGAGTATGGGGGAGAGGCAGGTTCACTCGAGGGGTTAGTGTCTGGAATGTACTATCTGAGAGTGTGGGGGGAAGGCAGGTTCACTCGAGGGGTTAGCGTCTGGAATGTACTATCTGAGAGTGAGGGGGGAGGCAGGTTCACTCGAGGGGTTAGTGTCTGGAATGTACTATCTGAGAGTGTGGGGGGAGGCAGGTTCACTCGAGGGGTAAGGGTCTGGAATGTACTGTCTGAGAGTGTGGGGGGAGGCAGGTTCACTCGAGGGGTTAGTGTCTGGAATGTACTATCTGAGAGTGTGGGGGGAGGCAGGTTCACTCGAGGGGTAAGGGTCTGGAATGTACTGTCTGAGAGTGTGGGGGGAGGCAGGTTCACTCGAGGGGTTAGTGTCTGGAGTGTACTGTCTGAGAGTGTGGGGGAGGCAGGTTCACTCAAGGGGTTAGTGTCTGGAATGTACTATCTGAGAATGTGGGAGGAGGCAGGTTCACTCGAGCAATTAGTGTCTGGAATGTACTATCTGGAAGTGTGGGGGAGGCAGGTTCAAACAAGACAATCAAAATGGAATGAGATGTTTATTATTGAAAGAATAATACACAGGGTTATGCAAATAAGGCTAGGGAATGGTATTAAATTACTTGCTCATTTTGAGACTAGCACAAATTTGATGGGCTGAGTAGACAGTGGCTTTGTTGGAACAGTGTTGTGATTCTAATATCAGTCTTTCTTTCCAGGAGAAAATTGACATGAGGTCCCACTCCTGTTCTGTAGACCAGTCATCCCTGTGGGTAAAAGTGTGTGTCAGTGTGAATACTGGATGGTTTCAGCTATACTGAAGTCTTGCACACTGAAACAGCCTGCCAGCACTCTCTGTCTGGAATGAAATGGTGAATAGCTTGATGATAGCAGAGGTTGCCAGGCCTAACCTGTGCAGTGGAAGAGAACGACAGCAAGGAAAGCTACTAAAAAGAAATCAGTGATTTAACAATCTCACTAACCCAGTGGTGCATCTCCAGTACCATTTCTTTAACTCACTCCTGGCTGGTCAGTATTTATTGCCCATCCCTAGTTGCCCCTTGAGAAGTGGTGGTGAACTACCTTCTTGAACTGCTATAGTCCATATGCTGTGGGTTGACCCACGATGCCCTTTTGGAGAGAACTGCAGGATTTTGACCCAACAACAGTAAAGGAATGGTGATATACTGTAGTTCTAAGTCAGGATGGTGATTTGCTTGGAGGTGAAATTGAAGATGGTGGTGTTTCCATGTATCTGCTGCCCTTTGTCCTTCTAGATGGTAGTGGTCATGGGTTTGGAAGGTGTTGTCTGAGAAATCTCGGTGAATGTCTACAGTGAATCTTGTCAATAGTACACACTGTGACCACTGAGCAACGGTGGTGGAGGGAGTGGATGTTTGCGACTGTGATGTCAATCAAGCGGGCTGCTTTGTCCTGGATGGTGTCAATCTTCTTGATTGGAGCTGCACTCATCCAGGCAAGTGGGGAGTATTCCATCACACTCCTGACATGTGCCTTGTAGATGGTGGACAGGCTTTGGGGGAACTCAGGAAGGGAGTTACTCACCACAGTATTCCTATCCTTTGACCAGGTCTTGTAGCCACTGTCTTTACGTGGTGATTCCGGTTGAGTTTCTGGTCACCCCCGAGGATGTTGATGGTGCAGAGTTCAAGGCTGTAACACCATTGAATGTCAAGGGCAGTGGTTAGATTGTCTCTTAGTGGAGGTATTTTTTGAGGTAGCAATGTTACATGACATTTGTCAGCCCAAGCCTGGATATTGTCCAGATCTTGTTGCGTTTCAATTTGCTTCAGTATCTGAGGGGGCATGAATTGTGCTGAACACAATGCAATTATCAGCAAACATCCCCACCTCTGACCTTATGATGGAGGGAAGATCATTGGCCTCTAATAGACGTGACCCTCTATCACTGGTTTCTATACATACAGACAAAGAAGGACACCACTTTGACTGGGACAACACACACATCCTAGGACAGGTGAAACAAAGACATGGGGAAAATGTGCAAACTCCACAGACAGTCGCTCGAGGGTGGAATAGAACCCGGGTCCCTGGCAGCACTGCCAACCATGGACCACCGTACCACCCCACGTGTTCCATGTTCCAGAAAAACAGAAATGAAGCAGATCATCACTGAAGGCAAAGCCTTAGCTCATCACGTAAAACTATTACAAAGGGGTTTTTAGCAACAGGAATCAGATTTTAAAAGCCAAAAGAGAAATAGAAAGAGTTACTGCAATTTGCACACAAATCCTCTCATTACTTAAAAGACAAATGTGGCAATTTCTCAGTGCTCTGCTTGTGATCTCAATTTGTTATTCTCACTTCAGTTCCGCTAGGCTGTAGCCAAATGGTGATGGGAAGTGTTGAAATTATTTCCTCCTGTGTGTCAGAATTAACAGCCCATTTTGCCTTTTACAGAGCGTGCTGTCTGGACACAATGGGAGTGAACCTAGTGGGGACACAGATTCACATCAGTTCTGTTCATAACTGCAGGGAGCTGGGAGGCTTCACTCCAAAAATGCGACAGCATCACCGAGATTGTTCACCACTAAAAACGTGGTGCGATTGTACACTTACTTACATACTGATTGTACACTTACATACTGGCCATCTGTGTTTTTTTTTATCATTGCCTCTAGCTAGATTGGAAGTGACTGTGGGCTGCTAGTTTGTTTAGGGAGTTGCTTTTGTTTGATGGTTAAAAGCCAAACCACTTTACAAGATGTTTCACGCATGATCAAATTACCCACGAAGCAAAATTGACTTGTAACACCATCAATCCTGAAGGTCTGCCACATAGGACTCTGACACACACAGTTACATTGAAGTTACAGCATGGGTGTAACCATGTGCAAATCCACCATATGAGCAATGTTCCTAATTCACGGCATTCCATCAGCCCCCAACCTACTCTAAATATTAACATAATCTTTCTTTCAATCATTAACACCACAGACTCACAAATCTTTGTCAAAGAAAGATTCCCCTACTGTCTGAAATAACTCCACAGAGGCCGGTATCCCATCACCCAACTCACCCTTTACTTACACATGCATAGCACTTAACACTGGTCCAGTTTCCTCAGAGCCAGCTCTCAGAGTGAACACACCCTTTGACTCCTCTTGTTTATTTTTTTAATAATAAGCAATAAAGAAGAAGCAAAGAACTTCAAACTAAGCTCCTCAATGCAAAGACACCAACAAGAATCAGTCTCCACTTCCACACTGATTCCAGCTCCCTCAGAGCCAGCTCTCAGAGTGAACACACCCTCTGACTCCTCCTGTTTATATCTGTCATCCAGGGCTCTCTGATTGGACCAGGTTAACAGACCCAATCAGGGAACTCATATACTACGAGGTCCACTTGGCTAACTGTGTTACAATCACGACAAAGGAGATCTCGGCACTGTTGTCATAACTTGATCGGATTCACTAATGTCTTTCAGGGAAGGAAATGTGCCATCCTTATCTGGTTCTGTCACTCCACATCCAAAGTAATAGGATTTACACTTAACTGTCCTCTGGAATAGACTTAATAATGAGTGATTAGGGAAGATAACAAATAGCAGCCATGCCTGAGGATCTAGAATTTGAATTTAGGCAACAAGTATATGTAGATTTTTATTTACCACAAGATGGTTTCTCAATTTAAAAGAATACTATAAAATGGCTGAAAATACTGATTGAACCTTGTGAACCTGTACTGCTGATTTGCAGAATTAAGCTGAAATTCAAAGATAAGAGGACAATAGAGTTTTCATAAAATGAATACTGCCACATTAATTGACCATTCGAACTAACTGATACATGGCATGACAACTTATGTAAATAAGATATCTTTTCCAAGGAATACCATTGGATTAACCTGTTGTCAATTATGTCACCATATTACAGTTGATTGGACTCGTCTTGTAATTAAGAACCCATTCCCAGAAAATATCATTGGATTAACTTGCTGTAAATTATGTCACCTTGTTATGTGTGATTGGTCTTTCTTGTAATTAAGGCTGTACTATCTCTTTAAAAAACATAAATAATGTGTAATTTTCAAATGTAATTGCGCAACTTCACCACGGAATACAGAAGCTTCAACCTCTGTGTTGCTGGATAGAATTGTGACAAGGTACCTTAATGCAATAAACTACTGACCCTTGCTTTTTGAACAGGCCGTATTCATTGATTCTTTTGACCAATCTTGAACCAAGAGGCCCCTCTTGAGGGGTCATAGATCTTCATGCCCATATCCCAGGAAAAATCACCAAGCAAAGGAAGGGTGGAAATTGTCGAACCTGTAGCCACAATATTCCAATCCTTGGATTATGGAGGTTGTTGTCAGAGGACGAGAGGATTGCATACACTCCTGTAAACAAAGGGAAGAGAGTGTTGTCAGGTGGCCAGCAGCAGAAATGGCTTTGAGATTTGTTAAGGGCTGCAATGAAGCATGCTGGGAATTTTAGTCAAGCTGGTTTAAACTCTGACCTCAGTTAAAACTCCAGGACGTGTTTTGACCTGTCCCATAAGCTGTCACCTGCGGTTTTCTGTATTGTCTGAATAAGGGAGGTCTGCAAGATGGACTGGCACTATATTACCTTACAGGGAGCATGGAGTGTAGCTGGTTATTATCAATATTTGGGAACTCCATTGACTGGGATTGAACATCGTGATCAGGTTTCAGTCAATTCTTTGGATGAGTGCCAGAGAAGTTTCTGGAAAGTGTCCGCACTTTGGGATAAAAGAACATTTGAGAAGTACATACCTGATGTTATCTTCAGAGATGACAAAGAACCATGAGGCAAGACCTGCACTGAGAGCAAAGTTGGCCACTCCATTCAAATCAAAGTAATATTTGCTTCAAACCAAACTTACAGAGATAATGTAGAGTTAAATGTGGATTACGGTAAAGTAAAGTAAAACGAAGCTAAGTGAAGTGAGTTAAACTTGAAATTGAGTGGATGATGTAAGAAGTCAATGTTACCGCAAATGTATGTTTTATATTGAATATTAGTCCCTAAAGGTATGTAAGTTAGCTCACTGAGCTGGAAGGTTTGTTTTCATCACCCTGATTAGATAACATCATCAGTGAGAGTTTCTGGTGAAGCGCTGGTGCTATATCCTGCCTCTCTATAGGGTTTGGTTTCTTAAGGTAGGTGATTCTGGTTCTATTTTTTTCAAGGGAAGGTAGATAGGATCTAAATCGATGTATTTATTGGTGGAGTTCTGGTTAGAATGCCATGCCTTTAAGAATTCTTTTGCGTGTCTTTGTTTCACCTGTCCTAGGATGGGTGTGTTGTCCCAGTCAAAGTAATGTCCTTCTTTGTCTGTATGTATAGAAACTAGTGATAGTGGGTCACGTCTATTGGTGGCCAGTTGGTGTTCATGTGTCCTGGTGGCAAGTTTCCTGCTAGTTTGACCAATGTAGTGTTTTTACACTTCTTGCATGGTATCTTTTAAATGACATTAATTTTGCTGGTACAGGTAGAAAACCCTTTATCCGAACATCCAAAAACCAAAATGCTTCGAAATCTGAAGGCTTTCTTGTGAAGTTTTTTTCTCATTAATAAAATTATTTGGTGAGCAGTTAACCCAAGTCAACGCCCACTTGATGCGTGTCACTCAGACGCAACATGGGGGGACATGGCCAAGCACGTTCTTCGTTAGAAGTCGGCTCCTCCGGTAAGATTGTTAAAAATTTCACCATTAAGCTGTCATATTCTGAAAACCAAAAAATTCCGAATTCCGGAAAACAGCTGGTCCCAAGCATTTCGGATAAAGGATTTTGTTTTTCTTGAAAACATTGTATAGATGTTTTTCTTCTGCTTTTGGTAGTTCTTGGGTACTGCAGTATGATATTGCTCATTGACAAAATGGCTTGATGCAGCTCTGTTTGTGGGTGTTGGGATGATTCCTACTGAAGATAAATATTTGGTCTGTGTTTGTTGTTTTTCGAGGTAAAAACAATGACTGCAGATGCTGGAAACCAGATTCTGGATTAGTGGTGCTGGAAGAGCACAGCAGTTCAGGCAGCATCCAAGTAGCTTCGAAATCGACGTTTCCTGATGAAGGGCTTTTGCCCGAAACGTCGATTTTGAAGCTACTTGGATGCTGCCTGAACTGCTGTGCTCTTCCAGCACCACTAATCCAGAATTTGTTGTTTGAGGCTCTCCATTAACTGTGCGTTCAAACTGTCACATCTAGGAATGGGAGTCTGTTGTCATTCTTCTCCTCTTTTGTGAAAAACAGGTACCCAATAAACACAATCCACCGATCCCTCAGAAACAAGCAGACACAACACAATCAAAATCTATAGCCACATTACCGTACATCAAAGATATATCAGAAATGACTTCTTGACTACTCAGACCCCTTGGCATCATGGTAGCCCACAAATTTACCACCACACCTAAACAACAACTAATGAACCTAAAGGATCTATTAGATACTACCAGCAAAACTAACGTCTTTTATTAGATACCATGTAAGAGGTGTAAAATCGCTACATTGGACAAACCAGCAGGAAACTTGCCACCAGGACACATGAACACCAACTGGCCACCAATAGACGTGACCCACTATCACTAGTTTCTATACATACAGACAAAGAAGGACATTACTTTGACGGGGACATCACACCCATCCTAGGACAGGTGAAACAAAGACACGCAAGAGAATTCTTAAAGGCATGGCATTCTAACCAGAACTCCATCAATAAATACATCGATTTAGATCCTATCTACCTTCCCTTGGGAAAAAAAAGAACCAGAAATGACATCACCCACCTTAAGAAACCAAGCCCTATAAACAGAGAGGTGGGACACAGCACCAGCGCTTCACCAGAAACTCTCACTGATGATGTTACCGAGGCATGGTGGCGAAACCTCTGAAAACAACCCTTCAAGCTCAGCGAGCTAACTTACATAATTATCAGCCTGAGCTACAAATCTTCTCAAAAATTCCCTAAAGGGTTAAAATAAAGAACGGTTTGTTTCATTAAAGTCTGAGTTGACTTCCTGTCATTTGTCTGTCACACAAGGGAAGAATGCCTGTGTAAAAGGTTAAGTACTCCTTTCGGGTAACCCAGGAAACGCACAAAACCACAGGCCAGTCAACCTGGTGGAGGAACGTTTGGAGAAATGCAAGTCAATAAATGATAATCAGCATGTACTTGATAAATGTTCAGATGCATAATTCTTTACAATATGCGTCACAAATAGACAGGGCAGTTAAAAAGGCGTTTAGCACACTTGCCTTCATTGCTCAGACCTTTGAGTATAGGAATTGGGACATCATGTTGAGGTTGTACAGGAACGTTGGTGAGGCCTCTTTTGGAGTACTGTCCAATTCTGGTCACCCTGTTATAGGAAGGCTATTATTAAATTAGAGAGGGTTCAGAAATATTTCCCAGGATGTTACCAGGACTGGAGGGTTTGAGTTATAAGAATGGGCTGGATAGGCTGGGATTTGTTTCACTGGAGTGTGGGAGGTTGTGGGTGACCTTATAGAGGTTTAGAAAATCATGAGGGGTATAGATAAGGTGAATGGCAGGTGTCTTTTCCCTCGCGGGGGGATTTAAAGACTAGGGGGATATCTTTTTAAGGCGAGAGGAGAGGAATTTAAAAAGGAGATATGGGGAATTTTCTCCACACAAAGGTGAGTCACGTGTGGAATGAACTGGCAGAGAAAGTGGTGGGTGTAGGTACAGTTACAATGTGGAAAAGACATTTGGATAAGTACATGAATAGGAAAAGTTTGAGGGATATGGGACAGGTGGGACTAGTTTAATATGCATTAGAGTTGACATGGACTGGATAAACTGAAGGATCTGTTTCTGTGCTGTACGACTCCACGACTCTGTGTAAAGTTTGTGTGACTCAGTCAAGTTTTCTGATGAAGTTAAGAGAATTGGTTAAGAGAATATGATTGTCGTCACGTTCATGTGGATTTTTAAAGAGTGTTTGACAAAGAATCACCGCAGAGAAAAGCAACACATTGCAGACGTTAGAAATCTGAATTAAGGGAAGATCTGTAATGCAGTGGAGGACGGGCAAGAGTAAATGATAAGAGGGATGCTACTGCACAGCCAAAGGAGAATTCAGGATCAATATTTGAAAAATGGATATAAGGTCGATAGGCTGCCCTAAGGTTTTGAGGTCGATGGTATGAGGTTGAGGTTGGTGCTAAAGAAATAAAATCTGAAAACATCTTTAAACTAAGTTTAATCATTACAATAATGTGATAAATTAGAGACCCCAGAACCAATAAATCCTGAAATACTAAATGAAGGCCGATGAATGTGCAGTGTGCTCTGACGGTCCAGCGAGGCTGGAAGTGAAGGGACTCCTGTCCCCTCATTCAGACGAATGTATCTAGACCAGGTCCTGAAGAGGAAGAGGTCACATTATGTTCTTGAGTGAATTTCCCATGTTGGAGTGATGGAGAGAAGATGGAGTGAGTGACTTGAGGATTGCCATAGTGCTCTTCTAGACCGACAGGTGATGCCAGCTACAGGCGGAAGTGCAAGGGAAGGGAATAAACACCAGGATAAATCTTCACTGCTTCCGATTTCACCAGCTCCAATTCCCTCCACTGGCAGATATTTCAGGAATTCCGGGTTTTCCCTTCCAGTGTGGGACCCCAGGTCAGTAGTTAAGGGTCTCAGCCCTCTCTCATTTGAGAGGCCATGGATTACTATTGGTCCCTTGATGGAAATTCGCCTGACCACAATTTGGAAACTTTATTCCTGCTCTGCACCACCTTCCACTCTGAGGCCCCTGTGTTTCAATGGCCAACTTCTGAGCTCTCTCGCTGAAGCCACATGGCGAATCTACTGTATCCCTGCTCTTTATTCTAAACACCAGAGTGATAGAAGAATCATTGGTTCCCTACAATGTGGAAGCAGTCCACAATGACTCTCCAAAGAGAATCCCATCCAGACCCAGCCTATCCCTGTAACGCTGTATTGCCCATGGTTAACCCACCTAGCCTACACATCCATGGAGCAATTTAGCGCGGCCAGTCCACCTACCTTGCACATCTTTGGACTGTAGGAAAAAACTGGAGCACCTGCAGGAAACCTGCACAGACACAGGGACAATGTGCAAACTCCACACAGTCACCCAAGGATGGAATTGAACCCAGGTCCCCGATGCTGTGAGGCAGCAGCGCTAACCACTGAGCCACCATGTCACCCACAGTGAGAGTGTCTTGTGATATAAATCCCATCGTGGAACAGATTGGTACAAACAGGTCACATTCGAGAAACGGCTGGGCCTAGTGTCACATGTCATTAGAGAATCGGGTTTTGATTGGGTAAACAGACAGGATCTCCATGGGCCATCGGTCAGAGATCAACACATGGAGGTGAGGGCTCTGCACTTTCACATTCACGACTAGAGTTCAGCAGTTCCTCCATTAACTGCCCACAATTCAGCAAGGTGTAGGCCTCAGTGCTGCAACATAGGGTGGAGTCAACAAAGTAGTGTGCTCGATCCAGCTCCGTGGTATCAATGCTCCTCTTCCAGTGAGAATTCCCAATGGGAATTCCCAATGGGAGTAATGTCCCGTTTCTGTTTGACAACTGGGGCAGTGATTGAGATGAGGAGCATGTCCCTGCCCCCATTCAGGCCCAGCTTTGCAACACTGTCCTGGGGAGAGAGATGGATTATGGTGAGGGTGCATTCACTGCAGAGATTCACCAAAGATCCTCAGACGGCACCTTCCAAACTCACGACTACTTCCATCGAGCAGTAGATACACAGGAACACCACCCCCTGAAGGTCTCCCTCCAAGCCACCTAACATCCTGACTTGGAAATATATCACAGTTCCTTTGAGCCACTGTCGCTGGCTCAAAATCCTGGACTTCCTCCAGCACATGAACTGCAGCATTTCAAGAAGGGAGCTCATCACCACCTTCTCAAGGGCAACTAGGGACATACGAGAAATGCCGGCTCACTTAGTGATGTCCACGTCCCACAAATGAACAAAAAACAACATGGCATGGACTGAACTTTCACCTGGGGAGGGATTAAGAGAACGTTGCTGAGGGATAGACATTCACTCACACCTGAAATTTGGATCCTTTTCACCAGCGTGGACTTACCGTCTGAATCATAGGCTCTGAGGCCTCAGGAATGGACCTGGCTGCAACACACCGTTGTGACCATTCTTAACTAAATAAATAAACCGTGCAGGAAGCAGCTGGCTTGCCCTGAGGTCTGCCCTGGGGCTGGGAAATCAGCTGCCTGCCTCATTATTAACAGCTGCCATCACCTCAGCATCCAACCTCCGAGCCGGGAAAAACACTGGGCCTAGTTTTCTGCCAGTTCCCAGAGCGGAAATATGGTGCTGCTAAAGGTCAAGAAGCACTGCAAAAACCAAAAAAAAGAAACTCAGAGGCATGTGAACCATGTTTCATAGTTTATGGTGTACAATGTGATTTGAAATGAAGAATACAGTATCTAAGGACTCACTGCAAAATGAGAGGCACGTGAGAAACTACAGTCTGTACAAGATCACGTTTCCAGATGAGGACAACATGCTATTGCATAGAATCCTCACAGCATCGACTGTTTACCAGAGCGGAGTTCAATATGGTTGCAAACTACACAACAATAAAATGAAGGAAACAGGTATACTCCTTAATACAATAAAGGACACTGAGCATCTGTGAGCCTAGCACTGGCACCAATGGTAGGTCGAACCTACCCACAGGCACTTAACGTGCCAGCTAAGATACTAATTTAATGTTTACCCAATGGAAAGTTGAGTGTTAGTGCTGGTGATCGTGACGAACTTCAACATTAATCTTAGTTTTTAGAAACAACCTTGATCTACTGTCAACAATGCAATCAGATCTCAACCAAAATACCCATGGAATTGCAGCGATGGGGTATGCGAGGTTTGTAATCTGGTGGAAACATAAACATTCGACTCAGCCTGGAGAGGTTTAGAATTAAGTTCAACTCACCAAACCATTTTCCAGTTTTACATTTGCCACTGTTTTTTTCCATCTCTGCTTTCCATTTGTTAACTTAAATCGATCCCCTGGAATCTAAGTTCTCAGTTACTTCGCCAGCTGACAACTCACAAACCACTCACTCCTCAGATTGCTTGTTGATCGGACTGATTCAGTCAGGTTAATATTCAATACAACATACCGCAACAGGGGGCTGAGTTTCCTCCTCCAGCCTTCGACTAATATGATCATATTCATTGTCACTTTGAGCTGTTTCCCCTGTCCATCACTCTCTGTCATTCTGTGCCAGAGCTCAGTCATTCCCAGCCTCTTCAGTGCTGTCTGTCCCTCTGTCATAAATCCTTTGCCATGTGAGATTCCAGTTTGATGGCACCTGCTGATTATTTTAATCCTGTAGGTGGCAGTATTTGGAGTTTTCGCTTCCATCGAGAGTTGCCAACTGAGGCAGAGAAAGCTCCTCACATCAACGTCGTTTCAACAAATCAATTTTCTTGAATTCCCAAGTGATGACAAATGATGATGGTCTAATTCTGGGAGATCTTTAGCACAGCTCATCCCAGTGCTATCCTCACCCCACAGCTCTCATAGTTACCAAGCTGACAGTGAAACAGTGTTTGAGTTTTGGGGGGGGTTTGCAGCATTTGGAAGCTAATTACATACAGCGTATCCCTCAGAATGTGAGCAATCTTTCATCTACGTGACGTTACTGTTCCAATGCTCTTCCTAGCCAGCCTCCCACCTTGCATTCTCTGTAACCCTCTTTAAATCCTTCACGGTCTTACACTCCTCCTCATCTGTGAACCATCCTACAGGCCATAAACCTTTCGTGATCTCTACATTCTGACAGCTTGTTCACCCAGAATTCTCTCCAGTTCAACACTAGCAGTTGGACTTTTCATTGTCTAGGCCAGGAGCTCTGGGACTCCCTCCAGAAATGTCTCCAGCCCACTCTCTTGGTTTAAGATTCTCCTCAGAACTTACTTCTTGGACAAACCATCTGGTGTCTCCAATGGTGGCACAGGCTAAAACATTGTTTCATAAATCCGTTATAAGAACAGGGAGTAGGCCATTCAGCCCCTCGAGCCTGTTCACCATTCAATGAGGTCATGGCTGATCTGTGGCCTAACTCCATATCTTTCGCAAGGTTTAAAATGAACAACTCATCCACTGCCATTTTTGGAACAGAGATCCAACCATCTCTCACCCTTCGTGTGTAGATGCATTCCCTGACATTATTCCAAACAGTCTGGCCCTAATTCTCAGGCTATGCCCCTGGTTCGCGAATCCCCAACCCATGGAAATAGATTATTTTTATCTACCCTGTCTATTCCTGTTAATATCTTGAAGTCTTCAATCAGATCACCCCTTAACCTTCTAAATTCTAGAGAAACCGGCCTAATCTGTATCATCAGTTCTCATGACATAACCCCTGAAGTCCAGGTATGATCCTTGTAAACCTGTGCTGTACTCCAGATTAGTGGTGCTGGAAGAGCACAGCAGTTCAGGCAGCATTCAAGTAGCTTCAAAATCGATGTTTCGGGCAAAGGCCCTTCCAGAAACGTCGATTTCGAAGCTCCTTGGATGCTGCCTGAACTGCTGTGCTCTTCCAGCACCACGAATCCAGAATCTGGTTTCCAGCATCTGCAGTCATTGTTTTTACCCTGTGCTGTACTACGTCCAAGACCAGCCTATCGTTCCTAAAGAGTGGTGCCCTGATTTGCTCACTGTACTACAAGTGGGGTCATGAAACACTTTGGTACATTAATAGGTCAAAGGTGTTATATAAATGTAAAAGTTTTATTGTTGTTGCTAAAGATAACAATCAGGAAACTGATGCTCCCATTATTTCCCAGTTCAGGGCAAATGGGTCCATGCAGGACTTCATTCAGAGTCACTGAAGTAACTGTTAATATGATAAATCCTTACATAATTAAGAAATGCACAAACTCAATGTACAATAGATTTATATGTACATTGTACTGGTGTTTGTGGTTGGCATTGCCACTCACTGGATGGGGATTAGCAACAATATCAAGTACACTTTGATTCTTTCTCCTCATCAATACACACATACAAAACAGCATGTAGTTCACAGATGGACAATGACAAGAAAGCAAACTGTGGTCACACTGAGATCACTCGTGCCGGGTTTGAATGTGAGGGGGTTGGGTGGGGGGGTGGGTAGTTGGTTGCATCACAGACTGAAACGGGAGCTGTGTCCTTCAATCCACTATCCTCCGTTGACTCCTCAATTCACTAATCTTAATCATCAGCCAAGAAGCAGTCACTGTTGGCTTGGCTTGACCTTACGTACACTGGGTGGGCCAACGTGTTGAGCAGGGAAACACTGTCCACTGGCCACACACTGTTCATGTGGCCTACACAGACAGCCCTGCTTGCTTTTATGTTTCTTACTCAGGGCTTAGAGTTAGAGTGCGGGGTTTGGGTGTGTCCTGCAGATTTGGGAAAGGGCTGTTCTTTACGGCTCCCCATCCTGTGGCCTCTTTGGTGGATAAACTGTCAGTGCCGTCAACACAAGGGATTAGCCGAGTGGCGCTTTGAAAGGCAGTCCTCCTGTCACCCGGAAGGATTCTTAGCCCTGAAGATTCCATCCCGGAAGATGTTGAACTAATGCTGAGAGATTTGAAAACCCACATTCCCTCAAGCTTTGCCTTGTTCAAAGGGTGCCACGGAAGGGTGAGGACCTGGTATGGTCGAGGTGCCATCTTTGCACCCCTCTCACCACCCCTCCCCCCCCAACTTCAACTTATGCACAGACTGATCTACAACCCCTCATTCGAGTTGTCAATCCTCAGCGCTCAGCACAGGCAAGTGAATGTCCACTAGGCTGTTCAGCTGTGGGCGGCATCACAGTAGAAGACAATCTTATCTTCAGCCCAGGACTCTCCATCCGGGAAGAGGCACTGGGCAGTGCTTGAGGGCGGGAACAGGCGCTGTTACCCAACTCCCAGGTTGTAAGGCCAGGTACAGGACCCCAGCTACCATCAGGATTGAGACACTGACCAAGATTGAACCCAGGACCTTTTTCTGATAGAACATGGCCTACTCCATACTCTCCAAGGTAATTCCAGGCCGGGGGGGGAGTCCGGTTTACAGGGCTATGGGACTGTTTGTGAGGTAACTATTCATAGCAATTACTCTTTAAAAAGAGAAATGACCACTTCAATCGCTAGAAAAGTAAAATAATTAATGTTGGCCACACCACAGTAAACCATACTTAACCTCATTCTTAAATATATCGCCATTGACTCAGTGACAATCCAGCTGTAACCTTCCAGCGATGGAAAATAATGAAAATTTATGTTGTTCGTTACATTCGATTGATGGTGTGTTTCTCATTTGGTGGATCAAACACGAAGGGCTTGATAATTCAAATCCCCAACATTATGGAGCTCCTCAAACCCAATGGACTGAGTCCCTCTGCACTGGCAAGATGGAAGCTTCAAGCAGCTTCCATAGATCCAACCAACAAGGCTTAGAAACACAGAAACATAGAAAACAGGTGCAGGAGTAGACCATTCGGCCCTTTGAGCCAAGCATCACCATTCCACATGATCATGGCTGATCATGCCATTTCAGTATCCCACTCCCGCTTTCTGTCCCAACCATTGATCCCTTTAGTCGCAAGGGCCATGTCCAGATCCCTCTTCTAACATCTAACAAACTGGTCCCAACAGCTTCCCGAGGGAGAGAATTCCACAGGTTCACCAATCTCTGAGCGGAGAAACTCTTCCTCATCTCAGTCCTGAATGGCCTTATTCTGAGACTCTAAGCCCTGGTTCTGGACTTCCCCAACATCAGGAACATTCTTCCTGCATCTAGTCTGTCCAGTCCCATCAGGATTTAGAATGTTTCTATGAGATTCCTCCCTCATTCTTCTGAATCCCCCGTGAGTACAAGCCCAATCGATCCAGGCTTCCCAAACTGGAGGTCATCACCTCCCCCAGGAGCGGCCACAAGCCAAGGTTTCGCGTCTCCCATTTTGCTTTGGCCCCGTACGAGGTGAGATGCCTGAAGCTACCAAAGTCTCAGATGTTGATTTCCATCACTAAAAACACTTGAGCTTGCAGATAAATTGGTCCCAATGCAGGCTAGAGATTTTCTGGAAGCTGTAATTCAAGGCCTGGTCAAATTAGGAACAAAGTGAAAATAATTCTAAAGTCTGTAAACCATTGGAGGCCCAAATCTGATGGCCAATCGTGGTCCAGTTTTCAGATCTCTGTGAGCACCCCATGCCAGTGAAACAAACCCAGAACAGGGAATTATTTTCCTCCTCGCATTTCAAGTTAAGCTTCCCACGGTTACAAGCCCCCAGCAGCTGCCACAGGCTCCACCTGTTAAATCTTTGACTTCCACAACTTCAAAAGTTCCAGCAATACATGTTAGATCGGAGCCAAGCTTTCTCGCGCTCCAGTTCAACTTGAAAGAAGTGACGTTGAAAGTGGGGAGCCCAAATTGATCTCACCATTACAGCAGACATGAGGCGGTCTCTTAGCAACAACAACTTGGCATGATGGAAGCTCCCCCCTCACCCTCACCTCCATGTTCCCCCCCCCACTACACCCCCCCCTCCCCCCGCATTTGGAGATATTTGTCCTGAGATACAGTGAAGGCTGGAAACCCGTGAGATGTTATCCTTTATTACTGTGGAATATCACAAGCTTCTAAGCTTGGATGGGAGTTACTGTAGGAGCTTAACATCCACCTTTAGTCTGAAAGAAGCATAGAATCCCTATAGTGTGGAAGCAGGCCATTCGGCCCATCACACACTGCCCCTCAAAAGAGCCTCCCACCCAGACCCAACCCCCTGCCCTATAACATAAGAACTAGGAGCAGGAGTTGACCTGCTCTGCCATATAATAAGATCATGGCTGATCTTTTCATGGAGTCAGATCCACTTACCTGCCTTCTCATTGTAATCCCATAATTCCTCTACTGTTCAAAACTAAATCTACCTTCGCTTTAAAAATGTTTACTGGAAACAGCATCACCACTTTCCTGGGAAGGGAATTCCATAGATTTACAACTCCCTGGGTGAAGCATTTCCTGCTCAATTGAGTCTGAAATCTGCTTCACCCACCAGTGAACCCTGCATTCCCCATGGCTAATCCACCATTCCCCCCAACACTACATTGTGGCCAATCCGCCTAGTCTTTGGACTGTTGGAGCAAACCCATCCCGATGCAGGGAGAATGTGCAAACTCCACACAGAAGGTCACCCGAGGCTGGGATTGAACCTGGGTCCCTGGCGCTGTGAGGCAGCAGCGCTAACCACTGAGCCACCGTGCTGCTCCTAAAGGAAGGATGACCGATCAATTCTCTTTACTTCCCAGTTCAGCACCAGGGGGCTCCATCCCCTCCCCCCCCCCCCCCCCCCCCCCCCCCGACCCAGGTTGAGGGAAATGGAGACATGGGAGGGACTGCTGAGTAACGTGACAGGGGAGAGTGGGGAGGTGAAAAACCTTTGAAAGAGTCAGGCCGTTGAAAGGGGCAGAGCTGAAAATTAACGCACCCAAGTGTGTGGTCTCACAAGGAATAACCAGGAGAGTTTACAGAGGATAAGGTAGTTCTAAAGAAACAGACACCAGCTTTGGGGGGAGTGGGGGGGTTATCTATGATCATTGTAGGTTGGCAGGGCAGCTTGGGAAAATGTGTAGGAGGATAACTAGTTACTTAACTATATAAATAGGGATATGGAATACCAAAACAAGGAAATTAAGAGGAATCATTTTTCACTGATTCAGCCTGAATTGCCCAGCTCTCTGCATCACCCATCAGGAAGGAGGTGACCACATTTGTAAAGGATGCAGAAGAGATGGCGCCAAGGTTGAGAAACTTCAGTCATGTGATGGTAGACAGACTAAGCTCTCCGATGGGAGAAGAGTGAGAGAAGGCTTGCTGTGGGTTTTCAGAATCATGTGGAATCCAGATGGAAATAAACCAATGTTACCACATGACTGGGTTAGCTTGCTCAAAGTCACGCTCTGATATTGCCTCCTTTCATGGTCACACCTGCCTAATCACCCCCCCAGAAGTAAATTAACTCCATCCACAGATAATTTCCTAACTACCCTAACTTCCATTAGTGCAGATAACAAGCCACATTTAGCTGGGAAATACTCTCCAATCATCCCATTGTCCAACACTTTGGCTTTTGCTGAATTCTCTGGTGTGAATACTAAATCCTTCTCCAGCAAGTGTTGAGTAGGCCCTATATCTCTTAATACAGCTATGATCTTGGATACTTCCTTTGAAGTAAAAGAGATCATCTTCCCTTTCGATAAAAACCCTTCCTTAGCTCTCAGCTACTCTGCATACTTCAGCACTCACAACAGCATCTACTTACAGTCTTTTGGTTAAGGTTAACGTCACAATCTGATTCATGGCATTTACCTTTTGAGTTTCCTTTTCAGATCAATTCTTATAAGCTTCAGTAAGTCATATGGGCTCCCCTCATGACTTCCAGCCTTCTGAGTGAATGTGTCCCACATTGTCACAATGGAAATACCAAGGCCTCTGATTTGCACTATTTTCAATTTTCATCTGAGGAGATGACCTTAGAATATTCCCAGTTGTCCATTCTTTACTGTGGCTACATACCACCTTCTCATTCTCCCATGTTCTTAACCCTTTAAATTTGAGAGTGACCGATTTCATTGGATGGGTTAGGTCTCAATTGTCAACCACTATTGCTGCCTTTCCAGTAGTTGCAACCCTTTGGTCATCAAAGTAGGTTCTTAATTACAGAGTGAAAAAGCTTTCAAGTTCCTTTAAGAGCTTTATATGTGGTTTTGGATTCTAACGTTTTCATCCACCTGTCACACTGACGACAGCATGTTTTAACCCTCTCAAACTCAACAGAGGTTTGCCATGACTGTTTATGCCTAAGCCACTAACTCCAAGGCAGCCAAGGTCGTCTTTTTTTCACTTAACCATAATCCCAAGAAACCTCTGACAGCGAACCATCCTGTGCTTTACCTGTCAACTTAATCTGCCGCAGACAAAAGTCCAGCCCTCTTTTGTCCAATTCATTTGCCTGGCCATTTTCTCAAATGATATGAAGAATCCCTTGACATCATTTCCCCAAATGTTGGTAGGGCCTGTGTGAACGTAAACATTTCCTTAATGCATTCCAAATTATAACTAAGATTCTGCACCTGGGTCTACATCTGACATTTCCTTTTTCAGCTGCATTGTTCTAAGCTTACATTCATATTCCCCCCATTTCCTTTCCTCTTACACTTCTAATTCTAGTTTTCTCATTTCCAGTTCCTGTCCTTTTATTTCCAACTCTGGTTTCTTCATTCGTTCCTGATTCTCAATCTGCTTTTCCTGAATTTCACCTGATTCACCAACTATAGTACTCAGGCCCTTTTGTGTTTCTTCTGAAGCTGCATGCCTTTTCCTCAATGATCTCTTCTCTATATCTCTGTCAGACAGCGCGACCTTCAGTTTCCCCCAACAATTCAATTAGCCTGAGTTTTGAGAAACTCTGTAAGACCCCCTTAAGGGATAACGTTGCCACCTGCAGGAAATCCTTTGCCATTTCTTGTCTTAAACACAGATCAAACCTGGTATTTTCCTCCATCAGTTTTAGTTACTAAAACCACAGACAAATCCTCACTGACTCTGTTTCACGTCAATCTATCCCGGATGAGCCCCCAGACTTTATCACGACTCACTGAGTAATGCGCAGGAAGACAAGCCCTACCATTCCCAGAGACCTCCCAAAGGCTACAGACCTTTTTCTTAAAAGTATGTGAAGATTCTCCAATTTAAATAATTTTCAGGCCCAGGTTGATAGAAAGCACAGATATCGAGTTCTGTACTTAACAAATATTATCATTTATTACAAGAAATTAGAGTGTTGCTACAGCGTAAACTACCAACATGTGGCACTATAAATTACGACTCCAATCCTGTTATAAACATCCCCTTACACAGATACACACACATGGACACATATGTACTCACACATGCACACACACAGACGTACACAGGCACACACACCCATATATATTCACACACACACACACAGAGGCACGCACACACAGGCGTATACACACATCCACACAGGCGCGTGCATACACACACACACACACACACACACACACACAGAGGCATGGTCTCTCTCTCTCTCTCTCTCTCTCTCTCTCTCACATACACACACACACTCAGAGGCACACACATATGTACACAGACACAGACACACACACACACAGGCATGGTCTCTCTCTCTCTCTCTCTCTCTCTCTCACATACACACAGACAAACATACACACACACACACACTCACAGGCACACACACACACACACACAGGCATGGTCTCTCCCTCTCTCTCTCTCTCTCAAATACACACAGACAAACATACACAAACACAATCACAGGCACACACACACACACATACACACACACACAGGCATGGTCTCTCCCTCTCTCTCTCTCACATACACACAGACAAACATACACACACACACACTCACAGGCACACACACACACACACACACAGGCATGGTCTCTCCCTCTCTCTCTCTCACATACACACAGACAAACATACACACACACACACAGGCATGGTCTCTCCCTCTCTCTCTCTCACATACACACAGACAAACATACACACACACACACACAGGCATCGTCTCTCCCTCTCTCTCTTTCACATATACACAGACAAACATACACACACACACTCACAGGCACACACACACGTAACACACACACACACATGCACACATACACAGGCATCGTCTCTCCCTCTCTCTCTTTCACATATACACAGACAAACATACACACACACACTCACAGGCACACACACACGTAACACACACACACACATGCACACATACACAGGCATCGTCTCTCCCTCTCTCTCTCACATACACACAGACAAACACACACACACACACACACGCACACACACACACACACGTGCGCACCCACACATACAGGCATGGTCTCTCTTTTCCTCACTCTCACACACACACACCCATACCCACACCATGCGTGCACGCGCGCACACACACACAGGCGCACGCACCCACCCACACACACAGGCGCACGCACCCACACACACACACACAGGCGCAGGGACACCCACCCATACCCACACACAGGCGCACGCACACAGACATACATACCCACACACAGGCGCGCACACACACACACCCACACACAGGTGCGCACACATACACACAAAGACGCATGCTCTCTCTCTCTCTCACACACACACATGCACTGATACAGGATAAAGAAGGTGGAGGATAAACTGGGAAGATCATTTGAGCTGGCTTTTGCTGATAGAAGGTTTCTCCTTTTCTCGATGTTCCCACTGGCACAAGGTGGCTGGTTCACCTACGAAAAGGCCGTTATCATCAATAAGTGCTCATTAATACATGGCCAGGGAAAAATCACAGCAGGTCAGGCAGCATCTGAGGAACAAGCGAGTCGATGTTTTGGGCATAACCTTTCATCAGGACTCACTCGTACATGGACCAATCAACATCTTGTTGACATCCGGAGATCCATCTGAATATTGAATCGTTTGGCTTCAGTTCAATTACAATCGTCAATTACTGCTTGTTCAAGTAGGTCTCGAAATGATGTTTGTCATGAGCATCAGGTTACTTACTCTTCAAAACAAGCAGCTACCCTTACAAAACACTGCCTTCAAAACATTTATCTCACATCCTGATCCACAGTTTTATAAAAGACGAAAATATAAAAGGACTCGGTCTTTAAGTCGTAGCTATTGATGGAAGGATTGGGAACTGGATAATAATATTTAATGTGATTGGCAGAAGGACCGGGGTGACATGAGGAAAACACATTTCCGCACAGCGTCTGGTTAGGATTTGGAACACAGCGTCTGAGGTGGCGACGGATTGAATTGACAAACTTTGCAGGGAGACACGAGAAGGTGGTGGACATGGGACAAAGGAAGTTGCTCTTGCAGAGAACCAGCACAGAGATGATGGGCTGATTGGCCTCTTTCTGTGCCATAACCATCACATAGTGAGATGGCATTTGTTCCACATGTGATCTGCCTTGGACTGCCTAGGAGGAATCAGGCGCTACTGTAATGTACAAGGAGGAGTTGGATAAGGAAAACAATTTGGAGCTGAGCAGTTAAGTGGGTTGAAGTGGCTAGCCCACCCAGGCATGGTGGGCAGAACGGCCTCTTTCCAGGCTCTAGGATTCTCTGATCTGTTGGGTCACAGTCAAAAACTACAGCCGGTCAGGCAGTCTCCAAGGAACAGGGGGGTCAATGTTTTGAGCATAGGCCCTTCATCAGGAACGTGGGAGAGTGTCTGAGACAAGGCAAGGCCCCAGGGGATGTTGTCCATGAGGTAACATCAACAGTTGGCAGTGGGCTAGTAGCTGGGATAAATTGGAAATGTCAAACGTGGAGTAGCCTGGGCCCTTAGCTGCTGATGGCTGAAGCTCATCTAAAGCAAAATTACGATCAGTAGGCACTTGTCAACCAGCCAGAACTCTCTTGTCTTACAATATCAATTCGATTTTTCCTTTACTTTTGGTATTCTTGTGAAAGGTCCTGATGGGTTCAAGACAAGAATTCCTCCACACACTGTGTTCTTTTTTAGAAAACCCATTTACTGAAGAGATTATGGGGACCCGACAACCCAGAGTGGAACGTTGTGGGGATATACAGTCACTCTTGACTCCACTCCCACCTTGTGTCTCTTAATGTGCTCAATTCCCTTCATTGGTAGGACATGTCAGAAACGCGAGGTCAGAAATATAAAGCCAAGTGCAATACAACAGCAACTCTCCTGGGTGATGGATCAGATGGTATTGAGACCATGTCAGATTGCTGAGCCCCCTCTGCAGGCAATCACTCATCACAATGTGGTCAGGCCCAAGTAACAGGGGAGCTGTGATAGTCCCTAGGATTCCAAGCTTCAAACACCATCTGCAGCAGGGCATACAGATATATATATTACATATATATATATAATATGTTCAAAACAGGAGTCAGTAACTCAGAGATATAGAGATTTAGAGCAAGGTAAAGAAAGTGGTGACAGCATGTAATATTCCACACAACAGAAATACCTAGATCCAAACACACACCAGCCTGTGGGTCGTCCTGTTGGACAGCAAGTGCTCCCACGTGGGTTTGTACATGTGGCAGACAACAGTATAGGAGTTGGGACGTCATATTGAGGTTGTACAGGATGTTGGTGAGGTCTCTTCTGGAGTACTGTGCCCAGTTCTGGTCCCCCTCTTATAGGAAGGATGCTATTAAACAGAAGAAGGTGCAGAACAGATTTACCAGGAGGTTGCTGGGAATGGAAGCTTTCAGTTGGAAGGAGAGGCTGGACAGGCTGGGACTTTTTTTCGCTGGAGCATAGGAGGTTGAGGGAGACCCTTTAGGGGTTTATAAAATCATGAGGGGCACAGATAAGGTGAATAGCAAAGGTCCTTTCCCGAAGATGAGGGATTTCAAAACCAAGGGATATATTCTTAGGATGAGAGAAGAAAGATTTTAAAGTAACATGAGGGGCAATTTCTTTACACAGAGAGTGGTTTGTGTATGGAATGAACTTCCAGAGGTAGTGGTAGAGGCGGGAATAGTTACATTTAAAAGATATTTGGATAATTACATGAGTAAGATATGTTTGGAGGGATATGGGCCAAGGGCAGGCGGGTGGGACTAGTTGAGTTTGGGATTATGTTCGGCGTAGACTGGTTGGACTGAAGGGTGTACTTCTGTGCTGTATGACTCTGTGACAAATCACTCATTCCCCTTCCATTAATCTTCAACAGATCACCAGCCTTCAGGCTTGGCATTAACCACGGGCAGAAGCCCATCCAAATGTTATACTTTGCCGCACCTCAATTAACAATAAAAATTTGCAAACTCTGGAGGCACACATTACAAGAAAGCAATGGATTTGCTTGACAGGAAACCTGAGCAGCAAAAAGCAAGAATAAAAGAATGTGTCGCAACACTGAAAAAATGTTTTCCAAGTGACAGAGGGAGAAGGATCCTGAATTTCCGAGTCAGGCAACTCCACATACAACTACAGACGAAATCTGGGGGGACATAAAAATAAATCTCAACATAAACGGTACCAAAACTGTGTTGAAGAAGATGTCATTGCTACAGATTTCCTGAAAATGGGAATCGTTGATTCTCGGCGAGTGCTAAAGATAGTGTGAGAGAATCAAAGGGAAGAGGTGGCACTATGCCTGGACAACACTGGCAGATGTTGTATATGCTGAATGCAGCTGTCAGATAAACCGCTTCACATAGTATTGTTACCATCAAACTAGCCGACATTAGACTGTTACTACACTGGTCTTCACTATTGCATGTAGTGTACTGTAGAACATAAAATCCTGATGGCACTTGAGTGGATGGATGTGGGAAGGGTGTTTCCTGTAGTGGGAGAATCCAGAACTCAGGGTCATAGCTTTAAAATAAGGGGGCACCCATTTAAAGCAGAGATGAGAAAACATTGTTTTCTCTTAAGCGGTTGAGTGTCTTTGGAATTCCCTTCCTCAAAAGGCAATCAATGCAGACTAGAGTCAGAGAGATGTACAGCACAGAAACAGACCCGTCGGTCTAACCCGCCCATGCTGACCAGATATCCCAATCCAATCTCGTCCCATTTACCAGCACTTGGCCCATATCCCTCCAAACCCTTCCTATTCATATACCCATCCAGATGCCTTTTAAATGTTGCAATTGTACCAGCCTCCATCACATCCTCTGGCAGCTCATTCCATGCACGTACCACCCTCTGCGTGAAAAAGTTGCCCCTTAGGTGCCTTTTAAAACTTTTTCCTCTCACCCTAAACCTATGCCCTCTAGTTCTGGACTCCCCCACCCCAGGAAAATGACTTTGGCTATTTACCCTATCCATGCCCCTCATAATTTTGTAAACCTCTATAAGGTCACTCCTCAGCCTCTGACGCTCCAGGGAAAACAGCCCCAGCCTGTTCAGCCTCTCCCTATAGTTCAGATCCTCCAACCCTGGCAACATCCTTGTAAAATCTTTTCTGAACCCTTTCAAGTTTCACCACATCTTTCCTACAGCAGGGACACCAGAATTGCAGGGAATATTCCAAAATTAGCCTAACCAATGCCCCGTAGAGCCACAACATGACCTCCCAACTCCTATACTCAATGCATTGACCAATAAAGTCAAGTGTACTAAATACCTTCTTCACCATCCTAGCTACCTGTGACTCCACTTTCAAGGAACTATCAATTTGCACCACCAAGTCTCCTTGTTTAGTAATACTCCCCATCTTTAAGTATTTTTAAGGCACAGGTAGATAGTATCTTGACCAAGGGAGTGAAAGATTATCAGGGGATATACAGGAATGCATGGTTGAGGTTAAAATCAGATCAGCTCTGGTCTTACTGAATGGGGAAGCAGTTTCAAAGGGCTGAATAGCCTACTTTTGGTTCTTGTTTATCTTGTGAATCCTACACAAGGATGCCGAAGCTTTGTTGCTTTGCTCAAGGGGAAGCGTAGTTATTGTATGCTAGAACTGATCTTGTTCTGAGATCAGATTACAGAAGAGCAGCTTCAGCGATAACACAGAGACTACTCACTGATGGGGAGAGATTGCAATTCTTTGAGTCTGGTACCCAAGTCATAGAGATCTACAGCACGGAAACAGACCCTTCGGTCCAACTTGTCCATGCTGACCAGATATTCCAACCTAATCTAGTCCCATTTGCCAGGACTCGGTCCATATCCCTCTAAACCCTTCCTATTGATATACCCATCCAGATGTCTTTTAAATGTTGTAATTGTACTAACCACCACTTCCTCTGGCAGCTTGCACACACGCACCACCCTCTGTGTGAAAAGGTCCCTTTTATATCTTTCCCCTCTCACCCTAAACCTATGCCCTTTAGTCTGGATTTCCCCACACCAGGGAAAAGACCTTCTCTATTTATCCTATCCATGCCCTTCATGATTTTATAACATCCCACCCCTTTCCTTGTGAATCTATGAAAACGTTTGCATTGAAGGGAATCCTGACCTAGCTGTATTCCTGAAAACTGCACCATTAAGTGCTTCATTGGTTTAACATGTGAGTTAACTAGCTTGGTATATTTCTTGTCTGGAAAAACTAATGTACAAGATGCAATATTGTATCATATGCGTGCAGTACCATGCATTCCTAATATAAATATAAATAACTTTGAAAATGCACCAAGATGTGGAGGTGCCGGTGTTGGACTGGGGTGGACAAAGTTAAAAATCACACAACACCAGGTTATAGTCCAACAGGTTTAATTGGAAGCACTAGTTTTCGGAGTGCTGCTCCTTCATCAGGTGGTTGTGGAGGGCACAATTGTAAGACACAGAATTTAGAGCAAACATTTACAGTGTGATGTAACTGAAATTATACATTGAAAAATACCTGGATTGTTTGTTAAGTCTCTCATCTGTTAGAATGACCGTGATAGTTTTTTAAAAGTTACATTCTCAGGTTAACTGTAACAATTGGTGTTAGTCAGACAATATGTTGAAGGTGTTAGCTCCCTGTGTTCTCTCTCTGTGCCATAATGTTTAGACTGATCCTAATCTAAAAAGTGAGAAAACAGGGTCTTACATGGATTCATGCAGTTTTTCAGCAAAGTACAGTGTAACCCTGAAAATACAAATTCACCCCACAAATGTATATTACATGTGTGCATGTGGGTCTTTGTGTGTGTGTGTGTGTGTGTGTGTGTGTGTGTGTGTGTCTGCCTGTCTGTCTGTCTGGGTTGGGGGATTGTGAGTGTGAGAGAGTCTGTATATATGTGTGTATCTGAGTGTAGAGTGTCTTAAGTCTGTGAGGGGGTGCATGTGTGAGTGTGGGAGTGTGTGTGTCTGTAGGATTGTGTGTCTGGGGTGGGGGGGTTGTTAGTGTCTGTGAGAGAGAGTGTATATGTGTGTGCATGAGTGTAACGTGGTCTAAGTCTCTGAGAGGATGCCTATGTGAGTGTGTGTGAGTGTCTGTGAGCGTGTCTGTGTATATGTGTGTCCGTGTGTGTGTGTGTGTGTAGTGCCATAGTGGTCTCCTGCAGGACAGTGTTCTCACATTGATGAGGCTCCATCTAGTGACAGGCACTGGCCAGTGCAAGTAGCAGCTGAAGACTAGCCGCATAACAAAGAGCTGTAGACACTGGAGATCTCAAACCAAGGCAGAAATTCCTGGAGAAACTCAGCAGGTTCTGGCAATTCTGAAGAAGGGTCACTGGACGGAAACATTACCTCTGTTGCCCTCTACAGACCTGCAGCCATTTCTGTTTTTATTTGCACTTACCAATGTGCCCCACAAGGTGGAGGCTAGTGCAAGTTCAGATTGGGAGGCAGGAGAAGGGAGTGGCTGTTGGTCAGAGCAGAGGGTAAGAGTTAAGATTAGGAGTGTCAGGGGGAAAACTCGTGTGCACACAGGCTGTAGATCTTTGTAATAAATGACATTAAAGTAAAACTAATAATGTTAAACAGATTTATTGACTTTGTTTCACTTTAACATCGAGAGGTAAGTCGTGTTGTATCATAGAATGGAAGCAAGCCATTTGGCCCATCAAGTCCACATTAACCATCCAAATAATATCCCAACCAGAGCTGCCCTGCTACTGTATGCCTGTAACCCTGCATGACCCACCCAAGCCTGCACATCCCTGGACACAATGCTCAATTTCCCATGGCCAATTCACGACCAGGAGGAAGCCCGCACAGACAAAGGGAAAATGTGCAAACTCCACACAGACATTCACCCAAGGGTGGAACCAAACCTGGGTCCCTGGCGCTGTGAGGCAGCAGCACTAGCCAGTGAGCCACCGTGCCACCCCGTGTTATGTGAGCCAACATTAATTGAAAGTTATGACTAAACTGCTTCCACCACCCTTTTGGGCAGTGCCTTCTACCTCAGAACAGTTAGCAGTTAAAAGTGTCTTCTCATCTCCAACACTGACCCTCCACACCCATTTAGGTTTTAAACTCAGTTCCTTATTAATTTCTATCTTGTTCTTAAGTTTTTGTGCCCAGGTACTTGTACCTAAGATGGCACTTTTTTTCCCTCATTCGTTCGTGGCATAAAGGCATCTCTGGCTCCAGAGGGCAGGTAAGAGTCGACCACATTGCTGGAGTTACATGTGGGCCAGACCAGGTAAAGATGGCAGATTTCCTTCCCTGAAGGACATCAGAGTCATATTCATAGAGATGTACAGCATGGAAACAGACCCTTCGGTCCAACCCGTCCATGCTGACCAGATATCTTAACCCAATCTAGTCCCACCTGCCAGCACCCGGCCCATATCCCTCCAAACCCTTCCTATTCATATACCCATCCAGATGTCTTTTAGAAGTTACAATTGTACCAGCCTCCACCACTTCCTCTGGCAGCTCATTCCACACACACACACACCACCCTCTGTGTGAAAAAATTGTCCCTCAGGTCTCCTTTATATCTTTCCCCTCTCACCCTAAACCTATGCCCTCTAGTTCTGGACTCCCTTGCCCACAGAAAATACCTTGTCTATTATCCTGTCCATGCCCTTTTATAAACCTCTATAAGATCACCTCTCAGCCTCCGATGCTGCAGTGAACCAGATGGGTTTTTACAGCAATTGATAATGGATTCATGATCATCATTAGACTTTTAATTCCAATATTTTTTAAATTGAATTCAAATTCTATCATCTGCAGGATTTGAACCTGATCCCCAGAACATTACCTGGATCTCTGGATTAACAGTAAGCGATAAATCATTAGGTCATCATCTCCCCATGCGTGGTAACATTGAAAACTTTTGATTGCGCTCCTGTGCTTCTGTACTTGAGGACGTGACAATAAAGTCTAATTCTAATTGTCCTGCCCCAACTGCTTTGCCAGTAACCTTATATTGAATATTATTTTAAAAATCTCCTTCACCTTCTCACTGAATATAAATTGTTCTTCCTTCTGTAATGTGACTCTGTTCTGATTGAGTTCAATGCAAGAAGGTTTAATGCTCTCTCTTTTCCAACCAGTCAACTTTCACTGACAATAGTGAACATCAGAAATACATTCCAATATTGCTAACAGGACAATGGGATAGTTTTACACTGGAGGGTAAATAATCTTTTACAATCAACAGCCATTTCAAAGCACTTCACATCCAAAGAAGCAATGTTCCTTTAAAGTGTAGCCATTTTAGTAATGTCAGAAATACAGCAGCCAGTGCATGCACAGCAAGATCCCACACACAGCAATGCAATGACAACCCGAGAATCGTGTTTTATTTTAAAATGTTGATCAAGAGGTACACATTGACCAGGGCACCAGGAGTGTGAGTGCAGCATGGCTGGGATTAGTTATGGTGTTACATGTTAACTGTGTTTCTTTGATTTTAATAGGAAGGATGGGAATATTTAACTTTGTAAACTTGGTTTTCTTTATTTTTCTGCTTTGTACCAAGATTTCGTCCCTAGGTAAATATGTACCAAAGATGGCACTTTAAGTGGCAACCTGTAACTGTTTCACTGTACTCATGTGACAATAAAGCTAATTCAATTCATTTCCTCTGCTGCTCTGCTTTGAGTTGATGCCCAAGGAGGCGACCCTGATGCTGGTTTAACATTTTATCCAAACGACTGTACCTCTGACAGTGTGGCACTCCCTCGGCAGTGCACCAATATGTGTTAACTTTGTTTTTTGTCATGCTCATGTCCTTGCGTGGGATTTGTGCTCACATTAGACTCAACTGGGAGAGCGTGACCAACCGAGACATGGTCACCACTTCAAATCATGGGAGATCTTTAAGACAAAAGGCAAAAATCTGGGAATTAGGAATTCCTGCACCGAGTCCTGCCGTTCCACTGTTGTGAGAACGTCATTCAACTTTAAACAGAGCCCGGTCCAACACAACAGGCTGGTGACAGAATTCTGATTTCTAAGGAACCCAATGGCCAGGATCTGGGAAGTGCGGCCAGTGGAAACATTTTAATTCTTTTTCGCTGGCTTCAACTCCCAGCCCACGCCACCGGGATTACAGTCATCACCTGAACAGATGTGGAGTGACTTTGGGAGGGAGTTGACTAACACAGGAATCAAGTGATCCAGACCTCAGACCCAAAGTGTTGTCCTTCCACAAGCCCTGGGGTTTTGTCATTTGAAGTCTCTGGTTCTGTAGGTTGTGAGGAGGACAGCATGGAAACGCAAAGCAACTTGGACAAGTCGGTGGACTGGGCTGATGAGAGTCAAGGAAGTTGGAGGGGTACAATTATAAAAGGGGGTATAGCACAGAAACAAAAGGACCTGGGGGAAACATGTGATGGTGGCAGGACAGGTAGAGACAGCAGCTGTCCAAAGCCTTGGAATACTGCGTACAATTCTGGTCTCCTTGTTATAGGAAAGATGTTGTTCAGCTTGAAAGGGTTCAAAAACAATGTTGCCAGGGTTGAAAGGTTTGAACCATTGGGAGAAGCTGAACAGGCCGGGGCTGTTTTCCCTGCAGCACTGGGGGGCTGAGGGGGTGACCTTATAGAGGCTTATAATATCATCAGGGGCATGGATAGGATAAATAGACAAGGTCTTTTTCCCAAAGTAGGGGAGTCCAAACGTAGATGGCATAGGTTTAAGGTGAGAGGGGAAAGATATAAAAGGGACCCAAGGGGCAACGCTTTCACACAGAGGGTGGTACGTGTATGGAATGAGCTGCCAGAGGAAGTGGTGGAGGCTGGTACAATTGCAACATTTAAAAGGCCTCTGGATGGGTATATGAATAGAAAGGGTTTGGAGGGATATGGGCCAGGTGCTGGCAGGTGGGACTATTTAGGATATCTGTTCGGCGTGAACGAGTTGGACCAAAGGGACATTTTCCATGCTGTACATCTCTTATGATTCTGAAGCAAGTGTACAAAAGCAAGGAGGTGAAGCTGAAGGTGTACAAGATCCTTGGTAGACCTCAGCTGGAGCATTGTGTAGAGTTCTGGGTTCCATATTACAGGGAAGATGTCAATGCATCGGAGGAAGTGCAGAAGCAATTTACAACAATGGTTCCAGGGATGAGAAACCTCAGTCATGAGAATAGATTGAAGAGGTTGGGACTGATCCCCCTGGAGAGAAGAAGCTTAGAGGAGATTTGATAGAGGTTTCCAAAATCACATGTGGGCTGGATACAGTTCGTAGAGAGAAGTTGTCCTCACTTGTAAAACAACAAGTGGGCCTCGATTTAAAGCGATGCCAGCAAAGCAAGGGGGAATGTGAGAGATCAACTTTTTCACTCAGCAGCTAGTTAGGGTAAGGGGCTGGACTGTCTGGAACCGTGGTGGAGGTGGGTTCAACTGAAGCATTCCAGAGGGCATTGGATGGCTATTCGGATAGCAAGGGGACAGAGTAGAGATATGGAGAAAAGGCAAAAAAAATTGGCATCCGAGAATTGGTGCAGATGCAATGGGTTGAATGGCCTGAATTGTGATTGTTACTGTAATCAGTCCCACAATGAGCAGAACATTGGTTGCCTCCAATGTACCTCATTGTAAATTGTGAGATGGGAGCTCCAAGAACCTGAGTGTGTTTGACAAAGGGTGGGGGAGGATTGGGGGGGGGGGGGGGGCTCATTCACCTGAACCCAGTGCTGCTGAGGATTAGGAATCTGCTGCTCGCAGAGTTCACTTCGAACGAAACCTGTCAGTCACTGTGGCTGTCAGTGGGGGACATGCAGCCATGTTGGGTGCATGTGGGTGAGGAAGTGTGTGCATGCGTGTACGCATGTGCGCTGGAAAATCAGGACAAAGGTGACCCAAGCGTGAAGTCTACGCCAGGTTGGCTGTGCCACTACAGCTACCACACAGCTCCAGCCGACAGGGAGGCAATGGCCTAGTGGTGTTATCACTGGGCCATTAATCTAGAGACCCCCGTAACATCCTGGGGACATGGCCATGGTAGTTCGGTGGATTGGCCATCCTAAATTGCCCAGGGATGTGCAGGCTAGGTGGGTTAGCCATGGGAAATGTGGGGTCATGGGGATGGGTTGGGTCTGGGGTGAGATGCTTTTCGGAGGGTCATTGCGGACTCGATGGGCTGAATGGCCTGCTTTCACACTGGAGGGATCCTGTGAAATTGAATTTGATAAAAATCTGGAGGCAAAGGTATAATAATGACTGTGAAACAATTGTCACAAAAAAAATCCATCTGGTTCACTAATGCCTTGAAGGGAAGGAAACTGCCAGCCTTATCTGGTCTGGCTGACATGTGACTCCAGACCTACAACCATGTGGTTGGGACTGAGCAGTGATGGGCAATAAACGTTAGCCTGGTCAAGAGCATCTGCATCCAGCACGTGATAATCCTTTCAAGAAGACCATGAGACTATCCCACTCTTCCTGCCTGTTGTGTCGGAAGGATTTAAAGTCTATTTGGCTGTGTTTTGGCACACTGCTGCCTGTCACTATTGAGCCCAGAGGTGGGACTTGTACCCAGTGCATCTGGTCAAGAGGCAGGGCTGCTAGGGACCAGACACATAGTAAATCCATCTGGGCTGAGAGAGGGTCAGAACCTGCCACAGCACAGTGGTGATTCGATGAGGTGGACTGTTCCTTTTTGGTGTCCGTGCCTGTTGTCATGTTGCTGTACATGCTGATCTTCAAGTGGTGGCGCCATTTGGTCAGCCCCTGACTCTCAGAGGTGAACATCAATGTTCAGGCTCTTCCAGATGGCCACAGGCCTTCTTAAAACGGTACTGTGGCCGGTTTACTGGTCTTCCAACTGCAACACACCACAAAGGTCAAAGGAACCAGTGCACCTCAGCACCAGTCCATTCAGACAAACAGCATAAGGTTAGGTTCCGCATTACACACACACACACACCAACTTAAACCATCATCAGGTCAGATGGGCAATAGTTCAGAAAGCTCCAACTGGGCTGTACTTTACTCAGCGAGGAATAATGGCAGCGTGCATTACTTCAACATCACTCAGAACTGTCAGTCCTCACAGGCATACTCTCACAGGCACACACATGTGCTCTCACACACACGCGTGCTCATACACGTGCTCACACACATGCACATGCTCACACACACACACGTGCTCACACACACACATACACACACGTGCTCACACACACACACACGTGCTCAAGCACACACGTGATCTCACACACACACATACACACACGTGCTCACACACACACATGCTCAAACGCACACGTGCTCTCACACACACACACATACACACACACATACACACGTGCTGTCACACATATGCACACATACACATGCTCTCATACACACACGCTCTCTCTCACACACATATACACACACACGTGCTCTCACGCTCATACACATACACACACGTGCTCTCACACACACATGCATGCTCACATACACACACGTGTGCTTACACACACACGCGTGCTTACACACACATACACACACGCGTGCTCACACACACACGCGTGCTCACACACATGCGCACACACACATGCTCACATACACACACATACGTGCACACACACCAGCTTAAACCATCATCAGGTCAGATGGGCATTAGTTCAGAAAGCTCCAACTGGGCTGTACTTTACTCAGCGAGGAATAATGGCAGCGTGCATTACTTCAACATCACTCAGAACTGTCAGTCCTCACAGGCATACTCTCACAGGCACACACATGTGCTCTCACACACACGCATGCTCACACAATGCTCTCACACACACGCGTGCTCATACACGTGCTCACACACACATGTGCTCTCACACACATACACACACATCCTGTCACACATACGCACACATACACATGCTTTCATACACACACGCTCTCACACACATGCACAAACACATACACACACACACACAAACAAACACACACAGACACAGGCATGGTCTCTCTCTCTCTCTCTCTCTCTCTCTCATCTCTCACATACACACAGACAAACATACACACACACACTCACAGGCACACACACACACATACACACACACACACAGGCATGGTCTCCCCCTCTCTCTCTCTCAAATACACACAGACAAACATACACACACACACTCACAGGCACACGCACACACATACACACACACACAGGCATGGTCTCTCCCTCTCTCTCTCTTTCACATATACACAGACAAACATACATACACACACTCACAGGCACACATACACGTGTTCACACACACACACGTGTTCACACACACACGTGTTCACACACACACGTGTTCACACACACACGTGTTCACACACACACGTTCACACACACACACGTGTTCACACACACACACATGTTCACACACACACACGTGTACACACACACGTGTTCACACACACACACAAACGTGTTCACACACACATGTGTTCACACACACACATGTGTTCACACAGACACGTGTTCACAGACACACACGTGTTCAGACACACACACGTGTTCACACACACACACGTGTTCACACACACACGTGTTCACACACACACACACACAGGTTTTCTCTCACACACACACACACATGTTCACACACCCACACACGTGTTCACACACACACGTTCACACACACACGTTCACACACTCACACGTGTTCACACACACACATGTGTTCACACACACACACGTGTTCACACACACACACACCTGTTCACACACACACGTGCACACACAAACGTTCACAAACACAAACACGTGTTCACACGCACACACCTGTTCACACACACACCTGTTCACACTCACACACCTGTTCACACACACACGTGTTCACACACATACACGTGTTCAAACACACACACGTTCACACACACGCACACGTATTCACACACACACGTGTTCACACACACACACCTGTTCATACACACACCTGTTCACACACGCACGTGTTCACACACACACACGTCTTCACACACACACGCACACACGTGTTCACACACACACACACACGTTCACACACACACGTGTTCACACACACACGTGTTCACACACACACGTGTTCACACACAAACACACACGTGTTCACACACACACACACGTGTTCACACACACACGTGTTCACACACACACGTGTTCATACAAATGTGTTCACACACATGTGTTCACACACACACACGTGTTCACACACACGTGTTCACACACACACACAAACGTGTTCACACACACAATTCACGTGTTCACACACACACGTTTTCACACACACACACATGTTCACACACACACACACGTGTTGACATACACACATACGTGTTCACACACACACACACGTGTTCACACACACACATGTGTTCACACACACACGCACGTGTTCACACACACATACACACGTGTTCACACACACACACGTGTTCACTCACACACACACGTGTTCACACACACACTTGTTCACACACACATGTTCACACACACACGTGTTCACACACACACATGTGTTCACACACACACACGTTTTCACACACACACGTGTTCACACACACACACGTGTTCACACACACACGTTCACACACTCACTTGTTCACACACACACACACGTTTTCACACACACACACGTGTTCACACACACACACACACGTGTTCACACACACACACACGTGTTCACACACACACACGTGTTCACACACACACACAGATCATACCTGGTATTTTCCTCCATCAGTTTTAGTTACTAAAACCACAGACAAATCCTCTCTGACTCTGTTTCACGTCAATCTATCCCGGATCAGCCCCCAGACTTTATCACGACTCACTGAGTAATGCACAGGAAGACAAGCCCTACCATTCCCAGAGACCTCCCAAAGGCTACAGACCTTTTTTTTAAAAAGTATGTGAAGATTCTCCAATTTAAATAATTTTCAGGCCCAGGTTGATAGAAAGCACAGATATCGAGTTCTGTACTTAACAAATATTATCATTTATTACAAGAAATTAGAGTGTTGCTACAGCATAAACTATCAACATGTGGCACTATAAATTACGACAGATACACACACATGGACACATATGTACTCACACATGCACACACACAGATGTACACAGGCACAAACACCCATATATATTCACACACACACACAGAGGCACGCACACACAGGCGCATACACACATCCACACAGGCGAGTGCATACACACACACACAGAGGCATGGTTTTTCTCTCTCTCTCTCTCACACATACACGCACACACTCAGAGGCACACACATATGTACACAGGCACACACACACACACACACACACACACACACACACAGGCATGGTCTCTCCCTCTCTCTCTCTCAAATACACACAGACAAACATACACACACACACTCACAGGCACACACACACACATACACACACACACAGACACACACACACAGGCATGGTCTCTCCCTCTCTAACACTCAAATACACACAGACAAACATACACACACACATTCACAGGGACACATACACACACACACACAAACAAACACACACAGACACAGGCATGGTCTCTCTCTCTCTCTCTCTCTCTCTCTCATCTCTCACATACACACAGACAAACATACACACACACACTCACAGGCACACACACACACATACACACACACACACAGGCATGGTCTCCCCCTCTCTCTCTCTCAAATACACACAGACAAACATACACACACACACTCACAGGCACACGCACACACATACACACACACACAGGCATGGTCTCTCCCTCTCTCTCTCTTTCACATATACACAGACAAACATACATACACACACTCACAGGCACACATACACGTGTTCACACACACACACGTGTTCACACACACACGTGTTCACACACACACGTGTTCACACACACACGTGTTCACACACACACGTTCACACACACACACGTGTTCACACACACACACATGTTCACACACACACACACGTGTACACACACACGTGTTCACACACACACACATAAACGTGTTCACACACACATGTGTTCACACACACACATGTGTTCACACAGACACGTGTTCACAGACACACACGTGTTCAGACACACACACGTGTTCACACACACACACGTGTTCACACACACACGTGTTCACACACACACACACACAGGTTTTCTCTCACACACACACACACATGTTCACACACCCACACACGTGTTCACACACACACGTTCACACACACACGTTCACACACTCACACGTGTTCACACACACACATGTGTTCACACACACACACGTGTTCACACACACACACCTGTTCACACACACACGTGCACACACAAACGTTCACAAACACAAACACGTGTTCACACGCACACACCTGTTCACACACACACCTGTTCACACTCACACACCTGTTCACACACACACGTGTTCACACACATACACGTGTTCAAACACACACACGTTCACACACACGCACACGTATTCACACACACACGTGTTCACACACACACACCTGTTCATACACACACCTGTTCACACACGCACGTGTTCACACACACACACGTCTTCACACACACACGCACACACGTGTTCACACACACACACACACGTTCACACACACACGTGTTCACACACACACGTGTTCACACACACACGTGTTCACACACAAACACACACGTGTTCACACACACACACACGTGTTCACACACACACGTGTTCACACACACACGTGTTCATACAAATGTGTTCACACACATGTGTTCACACACACACACGTGTTCACACACACGTGTTCACACACACACACAAACGTGTTCACACACACAATTCACGTGTTCACACACACACGTTTTCACACACACACACATGTTCACACACACACACACGTGTTGACATACACACATACGTGTTCACACACACACACACGTGTTCACACACACACATGTGTTCACACACACACGCACGTGTTCACACACACATACACACGTGTTCACACACACACACGTGTTCACTCACACACACATGTGTTCACACACACACTTGTTCACACACACATGTTCACACACACACGTGTTCACACACACACATGTGTTCACACACACACACGTTTTCACACACACACGTGTTCACACACACACACGTGTTCACACACACACGTTCACACACTCACTTGTTCACACACACACACACGTTTTCACACACACACACGTGTTCACACACACACACACACGTGTTCACACACACACACACACACGTGTTCACACACACACACGTGTTCACACACACACACAGATCATACCTGGTATTTTCCTCCATCAGTTTTAGTTACTAAAACCACAGACAAATCCTCTCTGACTCTGTTTCACGTCAATCTATCCCGGATCAGCCCCCAGACTTTATCACGACTCACTGAGTAATGCACAGGAAGACAAGCCCTACCATTCCCAGAGACCTCCCAAAGGCTACAGACCTTTTTTTTAAAAAGTATGTGAAGATTCTCCAATTTAAATAATTTTCAGGCCCAGGTTGATAGAAAGCACAGATATCGAGTTCTGTACTTAACAAATATTATCATTTATTACAAGAAATTAGAGTGTTGCTACAGCATAAACTATCAACATGTGGCACTATAAATTACGACAGATACACACACATGGACACATATGTACTCACACATGCACACACACAGATGTACACAGGCACAAACACCCATATATATTCACACACACACACAGAGGCACGCACACACAGGCGCATACACACATCCACACAGGCGAGTGCATACACACACACACAGAGGCATGGTTTTTCTCTCTCTCTCTCTCACACATACACGCACACACTCAGAGGCACACACATATGTACACAGGCACACACACACACACACACACACACACACACACAGGCATGGTCTCTCCCTCTCTCTCTCTCAAATACACACAGACAAACATACACACACACACTCACAGGCACACACACACACATACACACACACACAGACACACACACACAGGCATGGTCTCTCCCTCTCTAACACTCAAATACACACAGACAAACATACACACACACATTCACAGGGACACATACACACACACACACAAACAAACACACACAGACACAGGCATGGTCTCTCTCTCTCTCTCTCTCTCTCTCTCATCTCTCACATACACACAGACAAACATACACACACACACTCACAGGCACACACACACACATACACACACACACAGGCATGGTCTCCCCCTCTCTCTCTCTCAAATACACACAGACAAACATACACACACACACTCACAGGCACACGCACACACATACACACACACACAGGCATGGTCTCTCCCTCTCTCTCTCTTTCACATATACACAGACAAACATACATACACACACTCACAGGCACACATACACGTGTTCACACACACACGTGTTCACACACACACGTGTTCACACACACACGTGTTCACACACACACGTGTTCACACACACACGTTCACACACACACACGTGTTCACACACACACACATGTTCACACACACACGTGTACACACACACGTGTTCACACACACACACATAAACGTGTTCACACACACATGTGTTCACACACACACATGTGTTCACACAGACACGTGTTCACAGACACACACGTGTTCAGACACACACACGTGTTCACACACACACACGTGTTCACACACACACGTGTTCACACACACACACACAGGTTTTCTCTCACACACACACACACACATGTTCACACACCCACACACGTGTTCACACACACACGTTCACACACACACGTTCACACACTCACACGTGTTCACACACACACATGTGTTCACACACACACACGTGTTCACACACACACACACCTGTTCACACACACACGTGCACACACAAACGTTCACAAACACAAACACGTGTTCACACGCACACACCTGTTCACACACACACCTGTTCACACTCACACACCTGTTCACACACACACGTGTTCACACACATACACGTGTTCAAACACACACACGTTCACACACACGCACACGTATTCACACACACACGTGTTCACACACACACACCTGTTCATACACACACCTGTTCACACATGCACGTGTTCACACACACACACGTCTTCACACACACACGCACACCCGTGTTCACACACACACGCGTTCACACACACACGTGTTCACACACACACACCTGTTCATACACACACACCTGTTCACACACACACGTGTTCACACACACACACGCACACACGTGTTCACACACACACACGTGTTCACACACACACACGTGTTCACACACACACACACGTGTTCACACACACACCTGTTCACACACACACGTGCACACACAAACGTTCACAAACGCAAACACGTGTTCACACGCACACACCTGTTCACACACACACCTGTTCACACTCACACACCTGTTCACACACACACGTGTTCACACACATACACGTGTTCACACACACACACGTTCACACACACGCACACGTATTCACACACACACGTGTTCACACACACACACCTGTTCATACACACACCTGTTCACACACACACGTGTTCACACACACACACGTCTTCACACACACACACGCACACCCGTGTTCACACACACACACGCGTTCACACACACACGTGTTCACACACACACACACCTGTTCATACACACACACCTGTTCACACACACACGTGTTCACACACACACACGCACACACGTGTTCACACACACACGTGTTCACACACACACACACGTGTTCACACACACACACACGTGTTCACACACACACGTGTTCACACACACATGTGTTCAAACACACACACCTGTTCACACACACACACCTGTTCACACATACACACACCTGTTCACACACACACGTTCTCACACACACACGTTCACACACACAAACACACACGTACACACCTGTTCACACACACATGTCTTCAAACACACACACACGTGTTCACACACACACACCTGTTCACACACACACGTGTTCAGACACACACACACCTGTTCACACACACACACACGTGTTCACACACACACCTGTTCACACACACACCTGTTCACACATACACACACACCTGTTCACACAAACACCTGTTCACACACACACACCTGTTCACACACACACGTGTTCAGACACACACACACCTGTTCACACACACACACACATGTGTTCACTCACACACCTGTTCACACACACACATGTTCACACACACACGTGTTCACACACACACGTGTTCACACACACACACGTGTTCACACAAGCGTGTTCACACACACACGTGTTCAGACACACACACCTGTTCACACACACACACACACCTTTACACACACACCTGTTCACACATACACACACACCTGTTCACACACACACCTGTTCACACACACACACCTGTTCACACACACACACCTGTTCACACACACACACGTTCACACACACACGTTCACACACACACAAACACACGTGTTCACACACACACGTTCACATACACAGACGTTTACACATACACACGTTCACACACACACGTGTTCACACACACACTCCTGTTCACACACGCACACACCTGTTCACACACACACGTTAACACACACACGTGTTCACACACACACGTGTTCACACACACACACGTGTTCACACAGACACGTGTTCACACACACAGGTGTTCACACACACACGTGTTCACACACACAAACACGAGTTCACACACACACCTGTTCACACACATGCACCTGTTTACACACAAACACACCTGTTCACACACACACCTGTCCACACACACACCTGTTCACACACACACGTGTTCACACACACACACACGTGTTGACACACACCTGTTCACACACACACACACCTGTTCACACACACACATGTGTTCACACACACTCACCTGTTCACACACACACACACCTGTTCACACACACACGTTTTCACATACACACACACACCTGTTCACACACACAGAGGTTCACACACACACACGTTCACACACACACACACCTGTTTAAACACATACACACGTGTTCACACACACGTGTTCAGACACACACACACCTGTTCACACACACACACCTGTTCACACACACACCTGTTCACACACACCTGTTCACACACACACGTGTTCACACACACACACGTGTTCACACAGACACGTGTTCACACACACACGTGTTCACACACACACGTGTTCACACACATACACACGTGTTCACACACACACCTGTTCACACACACACACCTGTTCTCACACACACACACCTGTTCTCACACACACACACACGTGTTCAGATGCACACACCTGTTCACACACACACGTTCACACACGCACGCGTTCACACACACACACGTGTTCACACACACACCTGTTCAAATGCACACGTGTTCACACACACACGTGTTCACACACACAAGTGTCCACACACACACACGTGTTCTCACACTCACACACACACACACAAGTGTCCACACACACACACACCGGTTCACACACACACACACGTGTTCACACACACACACGTGTTCACACACACACACGTGTTCACAAGCACACACGTGTTCACACACCCAGACACACGTGTACACACACAGACACACGTGTTCACACACACACACGTGTTCACACACACACGTGTTCAGACACACACACACCTGTTCACACAAACACCTGTTTACACACACACACGTGTTCACACACACACACACGTGGTCACACACACACGCCTGTTCACACACACACGTGTTCACACACACACGTGTTTGCACACAGACACACGTGTTCACACACACAGACACGTGTTCACACACACACACCTGTTCACACACACACCTATTCACACACACACGTGTTCACACACACACACCTGTTCACACACACACACACGTGTTCACACACACACACGTTCACACACACACACATTCACACACACACACGTTCACACACACACACACATTCACACACACACCTGTTCACACACATACACCTGATCACACACACACCTGTTCACACACACACGTGTTCACACACACACGTGTTCTCACACACCTGTCCACACACACACACGTGTTCACACACACACGTGTTCACACACACACACACACACACTGGTTCACACACACACACGTGTTCACCCACACACACACACACGTGTTCACACACACGTGTTCGCACACAGACACACGTGTTCACACACACAGACACGTGTTCACACACACAGACACGCGTGTTCACACACACACATACGTGTTCACTCCTGTTCAACACACACCCACGTGTTCCAACACACACACGTTCACACACACACGTTCACACACACACAAACACACGTGTTCGCACACACACACACGTTCACACACACAGACGTTCACATATACACACGTTCACACACACACACACGTGTTCACACACACACACACACGTTCACACAGACACGTGTTCACACACACGTGTTCACACACTCACGTGTTCACACACACACACACACGTGTTCACACACACACCTGTTCACACACACACAGCTGTCCTCACACACACACACCTGTTCTCACACACACACACATGTTCACATGCACACATCTGTTCACACACACACGTTCACACACGCACGCGATCACACACACACGTGTTCACACACACACACCTGTTCAAACGCACACGTGTTCACACACACACACGTGTTCACACATACACGTGTCCACACACACACACACGTGTTCTCACACACTCACACACACACACACGTGTTCACACACACACACCGGTTCAAACACACACGTGTTAACACACACACACACGTGTTCACACACACACACACGTGTTCACACACACACACGTGTTCACACGCAGACACGCGTGTTCGCACACCCAGACACACGTGTTCACACACACACACACACGTGTTCACACACACACCTGTTCACACACACACACAGCTGTCCTCACACACACACACCTGTTCTCACACACACACACATGTTCACATGCACACACCTGTTCACACACACACGTTCACACACGCACGCGATCACACACACACGTGTTCACACACACACACCTGTTCAAACGCACACGTGTTCACACACACACACGTGTTCACACACACACGTGTTCACACGCACACACACGTGTTCACACAGACACGTGTTCACACACACGTGTTCACACACTCACGTGTTCACACACACACACACACGTGTTCACACACACACCTGTTCACACACACACAGCTGTCCTCACACACACACACCTGTTCTCACACACACACACATGTTCACATGCACACATCTGTTCACACACACACGTTCACACACGCACGCGATCACACACACACGTGTTCACACACACACACCTGTTCAAACGCACACGTGTTCACACACACACACGTGTTCACACATACACGTGTCCACACACACACACACGTGTTCTCACACACTCAAACACACACACACGTGTTCACACACACACACCGGTTCAAACACACACGTGTTAACACACACACACACGTGTTCACACACACACACACGTGTTCACACACACACACGTGTTCACACGCAGACACGCGTGTTCGCACACCCAGACACACGTGTTCACACACACACACACACGTGTTCACACACACACCTGTTCACACACACACACAGCTGTCCTCACACACACACACCTGTTCTCACACACACACACATGTTCACATGCACACACCTGTTCACACACACACGTTCACACACGCACGCGATCACACACACACGTGTTCACACACACACACCTGTTCAAACGCACACGTGTTCACACACACACACGTGTTCACACATACACGTGTCCACACACACACACACGTGTTCTCACACACTCACACACACACACACGTGTTCACACACACACACCGGTTCAAACACACACGTGTTAACACACACACACACGTGTTCACACACACACACGTGTTCACACACACACACGTGTTCACACGCAGACACGCGTGTTCGCACACCCAGACACACGTGTTCACACACACACAGACACACGTGTTCACACACACGTGTTCACTCACACACACCTGTTCACACACACACAACTGTTCACACACACACGTGTTCACACACACACACGTGTTCACACACACACACCTGTTCACACACACACGTGTTCAGACACACACACACCTGTTCACACACACACACCTGTTCACACACACACCTGTTCACACACACACCTGTTCACACATACACACACACCTGTTCACACAAATACCTGTTCACACACACACGTGTTCACACACACACACGTGTTCACACACACACACCTGTTCACACACACACACGTGTTCACACACACACGTGTTCGCACACAGACACACGTGTTCACACACACAGACACGTGTTCACACACAGACACACGTGTTCACACACACACACGTGTTCACTCACACACACCTGTTCACACACACACGTGTTCACGCACACACGTGTTCACACACACACACACGTGTTCACACACACATGTGTTCACACACACGTGTTCAGACAAACACACACCTGTTCACACACACACACACCTGTACACACACACACCTGTTCACACACACCTGTTCACACACACACGTGTTCACACACACACACACGTGTTCACACAGGCACGTGTTCACACACACACGTATTCACACACACACGTGTTCACACACATACACACGTGTTCACACACACACCTGTTCACAAACACACACCTGTTCTCACACACACACACCTGTTCTCACACACACACATACGTGTTCAGATGCACACACCTGTTCACACACACACGTTCACACACGCACGCGTTCACACACACACACGTGTTCACACACACACCTGTTCAAATGCACACGTGTTCACACACACACGTGTTCACACACACACGTGTCCACACACACACACGTGTTCTCACACTCACACACACACACACACGTGTTCACACACACACACCGGTTCTCACACACACACACACGTGTTCACACACACACACGTGTTCACACACACACGTGTTCACAAGCACACACGTGTTCACACACCCAGACACACGTGTTCACACACACAGACACACGTGTTCACACACACACACGTGTTCACACACACACACCTGTTCACACACACACGTGTTCAGACACACACACACCTGTTCACACAAACACCTGTTCACACACACACACGTGTTCACACACACACACACGTGGTCACACACACACACCTGTTCACACACACACGTGTTCACACACACACGTGTTTGCACACAGACACACGTGTTCACACACACAGACACGTGTTCACACACACAGACACACGTGTTCACACACACACACGTGTTCACACACACACCTGTTCACACACAGACACACGTTTTCACACACGCACACGTTCACACACACACATTCAAACACACACGTTCACACACACACATGCATTCACACAAACACGTGTTCACACACACACGTGTTCACACACACACGTGTTCACACACACACGTGTTTGCACACAGACACACGTGTTCACACACACAGACACGTGTTCACACACACAGACACACGTGTTCACACACACACACGTGTTCACACACACACCTGTTCACACACACACACGTTTTCACACACACACACGTTCACACACACACATTCACACACACACGTTCACACACACACACGTGTTCACACGCAGACACACGTGTTCACACACCCAGACACACGTGTTCACACACACACAGACACACGTGTTCACGCACACGTGTTCACTCACACACACCTGTTCACACACACTCACCTGTTCACACACACACGTGTTCACACACACACACGTGTTCACACACACACACCTGTTCACACACACACGTGTTCAGACACACACACACCTGTTCACACACACACACCTGTTCACACACACACACCTGTTCACACACACACCTGTTCACACATACACACACACCTGTTCACACAAATACCTGTTCACACACACACGTGTTCACACACACACACGTGTTCACACACACACACCTGTTTACACACACACGTGTTCACACACACACGTGTTCGCACACAGACACACGTGTTCACACACACAGACACGTGTTCACACACAGACACACGTGTTCACACACACACACGTGTTCACTCACACACACCTGTTCACACACACACACGTGTTCACGCACACACGTGTTCACACACACACACGTGTTCACACACACACACGTGTTCACACACACGTGTTCAGACACACACACACCTGTTCACACACACACACACACCTGTTCACACACACACCTGTTCACACACACCTGTTCACACACACACGTGTTCACACACACACACGTGTTCACACACACACACGTGTTCACACAGACACGTGTTCACACACACACGTGTTCACACACACGTGTTCACACACATACACACGTGTTCACACACACACCTGTTCACACACACACCTGTTCTCACACACACACACCTGTTCTCACACACACACACACGTGTTCAGATGCACACACCTGTTCACACACACACGTTCACACACGCACGCGTTCACACACACACACGTGTTCACACACACACCTGTTCAAATGCACACGTGTTCACACACACACACGTGTTCACACACACACGTGTCCACACACACACACGTGTTCTCACACTCACACACACACACACACGTGTTCACACACACACACACCGGTTCACACACACACACTCGTGTTCACACACACACACGTGTTCACACACACACACGTGTTCACAAGCACACACGTGTTCACACACCCAGACACACGTGTTCAAACACACAGACACACGTGTTCACACACACACACGTGTTCACACACACACACCTGTTCACACACACACGTGTTCAGACACACACACACCTGTTCATACAAACACCTGTTCACACACACACACGTGTTCACACACACACACACGTGGTCACACACACACACACCTGTTCACACACACGCGTGTTCACACACACACGTGTTTGCACACAGACACACGTGTTCACACACACAGACACGTGTTCACACACACAGACACACGTGTTCACACACACACACGTGTTCACACACACACCTGTTCACACACACACACACGTTTTCACACACACACACGTTCACACACACACATTCACACACACACGTTCAAACACACACACACATTCACACACACACGTGTTCACACACACACACGTGTTCACACACACACCTGTTCACACACACACCTGTCCACACACACACCTGTTCACACACACTCCTGTTCACACACACACACGTGTTCACACACACCTGTTCACACACACACCTGTTCACTCACACACACTTGTTCACACACACACACCTGTTCACACACACACACCTGTTCACACACACACGTGTTCACACACACACACGTTCACACACACATACATGTTCACACACACACACCTGTTCACACAAACACCTGTTCACACACACACACGTGTTCACACACACACACACGTGTTCACACACACACCTGTTCACACACACACGTGTTCACACACACACGTGTTTGCACACAGACACACGTGTTCACACACACAGACACGTGTTCACACACACAGACACACGTGTTCACACACACACACGTGTTCACACACACACCTGTTCACACACACACACACGTTTTCACACACACACACGTTCACACACACACATTCACACACACACGTTCACACACACACACACATTCACACACACACGTGTTCACACACACACACGTGTTCACACACACACCTGTTCACACACACACCTGTCCACACACACACCTGTTCACACACACACGTGTTCACACACACACACACGTGTTCACACACACCTGTTCACACACACACCTGTTCACACACACACACACGTGTTCACACACACACACCTGTTCACACACACACACACCTGTTCACACACACACGTTTTCACACACACACACACGTTCACACACACATACATGTTCACACACACTCCTGTTCTCACACACACGTGTTCATACAATCACCTGTTAACACTGACACACACCTGTTCACACACACACACTTGTTCACACACACACACGAGTTCAAACACACACACCTGTTCACACACACACCTGTGCACACACACACGTGTTCACACACACACCTGTTCACACACACACACCTGTTCTCACACACACACACCTGTTCTCACACACACAACTGTTCACACACACACACCTGTTCACACACACACACGTGTTCACACACACACACACACACACACACGTGTTCACACAAACACACGTACAGACGCACACACCTGTTCACACACAAACACCTGTTCACACACACACACCTGTTCACACACACACCTATTCACACACACACGTGTTCACACACACACCTGTTCACACACACACACACGTGTTCACACACACACACGTTCACACACACACATTCACACACACACACGTTCACACACACACACACATTCACACACACACCTGTTCACACACACACACCTGATCACACACACACCTGTTCACACACATACGTGTTCACACACACACGTGTTCTCACACACCTGTTCACACACACACACGTGTTCACACACACACACACACGTGTTCACACACACACACACACCGGTTCACACACACACACGTGTTCACACACACACACACGTGTTCACACACACACACACACGTGTTCACACACACGTGTTCGCACACAGACACACGTGTTCACACACACAGACACGTGTTCACACACACAGACACACATGTTCACACACACAGAGACGTGTTCACTCCTGTTCAACACACACACACGTGTTCCAACACACAAACGTTCACACACACACGTTCACACACACACACAAACACACGTGTTCGCACACACACACACGTTCACACACACAGACGTTCACATATACACACGTTCACACACACACACACGTGTTCACACACACACACACGTTCACACACACGCGTGTTCACACACACACGTGTTCACACACACACACGTGTTCACACAGACACGTGTTCACACACACACACGTGTTCACACACTCACGTGTTCACACACACACGCGTGTTCACACACACACCTGTTCACACACACACACAGCTGTCCTCACACACACACACACATGTTCTCACACACACACGTGTTCACATGCACACACCTGTTCACACACACACGTTCACACACGCACGCGATCACACACACACACGTGTTCACACACACACACGTGTTCACACACACACCTGTTCACACACACACACACGTTTTCACACACACACACGTTCACACACACACATTCACACACACACGTTCAAACACACACACACATTCACACACACACGTGTTCACACACACACACGTGTTCACACACACACCTGTTCACACACACACCTGTCCACACACACACCTGTTCACACACACTCCTGTTCACACACACACACGTGTTCACACACACCTGTTCACACACACACCTGTTCACTCACACACACTTGTTCACACACACACACCTGTTCACACACACACACCTGTTCACACACACACGTGTTCACACACACACACGTTCACACACACATACATGTTCACACACACACACCTGTTCACACAAACACCTGTTCACACACACACACGTGTTCACACACACACACACGTGTTCACACACACACCTGTTCACACACACACGTGTTCACACACACACGTGTTTGCACACAGACACACGTGTTCACACACACAGACACGTGTTCACACACACAGACACACGTGTTCACACACACACACGTGTTCACACACACACCTGTTCACACACACACACACGTTTTCACACACACACACGTTCACACACACACATTCACACACACACGTTCACACACACACACACATTCACACACACACGTGTTCACACACACACACGTGTTCACACACACACCTGTTCACACACACACCTGTCCACACACACACCTGTTCACACACACACGTGTTCACACACACACACACGTGTTCACACACACCTGTTCACACACACACCTGTTCACACACACACACACGTGTTCACACACACACACCTGTTCACACACACACACAAACCTGTTCACACACACACGTTTTCACACACACACACACGTTCACACACACATACATGTTCACACACACTCCTGTTCTCACACACACGTGTTCATACAATCACCTGTTAACACTGACACACACCTGTTCACACACACACACTTGTTCACACACACACACGAGTTCAAACACACACACCTGTTCACACACACACCTGTGCACACACACACGTGTTCACACACACACCTGTTCACACACACACACCTGTTCTCACACACACACACCTGTTCTCACACACACAACTGTTCACACACACACACCTGTTCACACACACACACGTGTTCACACACACACACACACACACACACACGTGTTCACACAAACACACGTACAGACGCACACACCTGTTCACACACAAACACCTGTTCACACACACACACCTGTTCACACACACACCTATTCACACACACACGTGTTCACACACACACCTGTTCACACACACACACACGTGTTCACACACACACACGTTCACACACACACATTCACACACACACACGTTCACACACACACACACATTCACACACACACCTGTTCACACACACACACCTGATCACACACACACCTGTTCACACACACACGTGTTCACACACACACGTGTTCTCACACACCTGTTCACACACACACACGTGTTCACACACACACACACACGTGTTCACACACACACACACACCGGTTCACACACACACACACGTGTTCACACACACACACACGTGTTCACACACACACACACACGTGTTCACACACACGTGTTCGCACACCGACACACGTGTTCACACACACAGACACGTGTTCACACACACAGACACACATGTTCACACACACACAGACGTGTTCACTCCTGTTCAACACACACACACGTGTTCCAACACACAAACGTTCACACACACACGTTCACACACACACACAAACACACGTGTTCGCACACACACACACGTTCACACACACAGACGTTCACATATACACACGTTCACACACACACACACGTGTTCACACACACACACACGTTCACACACACGCGTGTTCACACACACACGTGTTCACACACACACACGTGTTCACACAGACACGTGTTCACACACACACACGTGTTCACACACTCACGTGTTCACACACACACGCGTGTTCACACACACACCTGTTCACACACACACACAGCTGTCCTCACACACACACACACATGTTCTCACACACACACACGTGTTCACATGCACACACCTGTTCACACACACACGTTCACACACGCACGCGATCACACACACACACGTGTTCACACACACACCTGTTCAAACGCACACGTGTTCACACACACACACGTGTTCACACATACACGTGTCCACACACACACACACGTGTTCTCACACACTCACACACACACACACGTGTTCACACACACACACACCGGTTCACACACACACGTGTTCACACACACACACGTGTTCACACACACACACGTGTTCACACACACACACGTGTTCACACGCAGACACACGTGTTCACACACCCAGACACACGTGTTCACACACACAGACACACGTGTTCACACACACACACGTGTTCACACAAACACACGTACAGACACACACACCTGTTCACACACAAACACCTGTTCACACACACACCTATTCACACACACACCTGTTCACACACACACACACGTGTTCACACACACACACCTGTTCACACACACACCTGTTCACACACACAGGTGTTCACACACACACACGTTCACACACACACACCTGTTCACACACACTGCTCACAAACACACACCTGTTCACACACACACCTGTTCACACACACGTGTTCACACACACACACGTGTACACGCACACCCCTGTTCACACACACACACCTGCTCACACACACACACCTGTTCACACACACACCTGTTCACACACACACACACACGTGTTCACACACACACGTGTTCACACACACACACACCTGTTCACACACACACTCCTGTTCACACACACACACCTGTTCACACACACACCTGTTCACACACATACCTGTTCACACACACACGTGTTCACACACACACACCTGTTCACACACACACCTGTTCACACACACACCTGTTCACACACACACACACACGTGTTCACACACACACACGTTCACACACACACGTGTTCACACACACACTCCTGTTCACACACACACCTGTTCACACACACACGTTCACACACGCGCGTGTTCACACACACACGTGTTCACACACACACACACGTGTTCACACACACACACACGTGTTCACACACACATACACACGTGTTCACACACACACCTGTTCACACACACACACCTGTTCACACACACACGTGTTCACACACACCTGTTCTCACACACACACACCTGTTCACACACACACCTGTTCACACACAAACACACGTGTTCGCACGCACACACACACACGCCTGTTCACACACACACACGTGTTCACACACAGTCACCTGTTCACACACACATACCTGTTCACACACACACCTGTTCACACACACAAACACGTGTTCACACAAACACACACGTTCACACACACACACCTGTTCGCACACACACATGTTCACACACGCACACCTGTTCACACACACACACCTGTTCACACACACACCTGTTCACACACACTGTTCACAAACACATACCTGTTCACACACACACCTGTTCACACACACACGTGTTCACACACACACGTGTTCACACATACCCCATTTCACACACACACACCTGTTCACACACACACACGTGTGCACACACACACGTGTTCACACACACACACGTGTTCACACACACGCCTGTTCACACACACACGTGTTCACACACACGCACACCTGTTCACACACTCACACACCTGTTCACACACACACACAAGGGTTCACACACACAGACACACGTGTTCACACACACAGACACACGAGTTCACACTCACACACACTGGTTCACACACATACACACGTGTTCATACGCACACACACCTGTTCGCACACACACGTGTTCACACACACACCTGTTCACACACACACACACCTGTTCACACAAACAACTGTTCACGCACACTGTTCACAAACACACACACGGGTTCACACACACACACACACGTGTTCACACACACCCCATTTCACACACACACACCTGTTCACACACACACACGTGTTCACACACACACGTGTTCACACACACACACGTGTTCACACACACGCCTGTTCACACACACACGTGTTCACACACACGCACACCTGTTCACACACTCACACACCTGTTCACACACACACACACGTGTTCACACACACAGACACACGTGTTCACACACACATACACACATGTTCATACGCACACACACCTGTTCGCACACACACGTGGTCACACACACACCTGTTCACACACACACACACCTGTTCACACAAACAACTGTTCACGCACACTGTTCACAAACACACACCTGTTCACACACACACGTGTTCACACACACACGTGTTCACACAAACACCTGTTCACACACACACACCTGTTCACACACACACGTGTTCACACACACACACACACGTGTTCACACACACACACCTGTTCTCACACAAAAACACCTGTTCACACACACACACGTGTTCACACACACACACGTGTTCACACACACACGTATTCAAACACACACACGTGTTCACACACACACATGTTCACACACACACACCTGTTCACACACACACACACCTGTTTTCAATCACACACACACCTGTTCATACACACACCTGTTCACACACACACACCTGTTCACACACACACACCTGTTCACACACACACACCTGTTCACACACACAAACACGTGTTCACACACACACACACACATGTTCACACACACACCTGTTCACACACTCACACCTGTTCACACACACACACGTGTTCACACACACACACCTGTTCGCACACACACATGTTCACACACGCACACCTGTTCACACACACACACCTGTTCACACACACACCTGTTCACACACACTGTTCACAAACACACACCTGTTCACACACACACCTGTTCACACACACACGTGTTCACACACACACGTGTTCACACACACCCCATTTCACACACACACACCTGTTCACACACACACACGTGTTCACACACACACGTCTTCACACACACACACGTGTTCACACACACGCCTGTTCACACACACACGTGTTCACACACACGCACACCTGTTCACACACTCACACACCTGTTCACGCACACACACACGTGTTCACACACACAGATACACGTGTTCACACACACAGACACACGTGTTGACAATCACACACACTGGTTCACACACACACACGTGTTCATACGCACACACACTTGTTCGCACACACACGTGTTCACACACACACCTGTTCACACACACACACCTGTTCACACAAACAACTGTTCACGCACACTGTTCAAAAACAAACCTGTTCACACACACACGTGTTCACACACACACACGTGTTCACACACACACCTGTTCACACACACACACCTGTTCACACACACACTGTTCACAAACACACACCTGTTCACACACACACCTGTTCACACACACGTGTTCACACACACACGTGTTCACGCACACCCCTGTTCACACACACACACGTGTTCACACACACACCTGTTCACACACACACACGTGTTCACACACACACGTGTTCACACACACACACCTGTTCACACACACACTCCAGTTCACACACACACACCTGTTCACACACACACCTGTTCACACACATACCTGTTCACACACACACGTGTTCACACACACACACCTGTTTACACACACACCTGTTCACACACACACCTGTTCACACACACACACACGTGTTCACACACACACACACGTTCACACACACACACGTTCACAGACACACACACCTGTTCTCACACATACGTTCACACATACACGTGTTCACACAAATACACTTTCACACACACACACGTGTTCACACACACACTCCTGTTCACACACACACCTGTTCACACACACACGTTCACACACGCGCGTGTTCACACACACACGTGTTCACACACACACACGTGTTCACACACACACACGTGTTCACACACACATACACACGTGTTCACATGCACACGTGTTCACACACACACGTGTTCACACACACACGTGTTCACACACACACCTGTTCTCACACACACACACCTGTTCACACACACACCTGTTCACACACAAACACACGTGTTCGCACGCACACACACACGTACACACACACACACTCCTGTTAACACACACACACGTGTTCACACACACACACCTGTTCACACACACACACCTGTTCACACACACACCTGTTCACACACACAAACACGTGTTCACACACACACACACTTGTTCACACACACACCTGTTCACACACTCACACCTGTTCACACACACACACGTGTTCACACACACAAACCTGTTCACAAACACACACAACTGTTCACACACACACACACGTTCACAGACACACACGTTCACACACACACACACGTTCACACACACACACGTGTTCACAAACACACACACCGGTTCACACACACACGTGTTCACACACACACACACGTGTTCACACACACACACACCGGTTCACACACACACGTGTTCACACACACACACACACGTGTTCACACACACACACACACACACACACGTGTTCACACGCACACACGTGTTCACACGCAGACACACGTGTTCACACACCCAGACACACGTGTTCACACACACAGACACACGTGTTCACACGCACGTGTTCACTCACACACACCTGTTCACACACACACACGTGTTCACACACACTTGTTCACACACACACACACACGTTTTCACACACACACACGTTCACACACACACATTCACACACACACGTTCACACACACACACATTCACACACACACGTGTTCACACACACACACGTGTTCACACACACACCTGTTCACACACACACCTGTCCACACATACACCTGTTCACACACACACCTGTTCACACACACACGTGTTCACACACACCTGTTCACACATACACACCTGTTCACACGCACACACGTGTTCACACACACACACCTGTTCACACACACACGTTTTCACACACACACACACACGTTCACACACACATACATGTTCACACACACACACCTGTTCTCACACACACGTGTTCATACAATCACCTGTTAACACTGACACACACCTGTTCACACACACACACTTGTTCACACACACACACGAGTTCAAACACACACACCTGTTCACACACACACCTGTGCACACACACACATGTTCACACACACACCTGTTCACACACACACCTGTTCTCACACACACACACCTGTTCTCACACACACAACTGTTCACACACACACACCTGTTCACACACACACGTGTTCACACACACACACACACACACACACGTGTTCACACAACACACGTACAGACACACACACCTGTTCACACACAAACACCTGTTCACACACACACACCTGTTCACACACACACCTATTTACACACACACGTGTTCACACACACACCTGTTCACACACACACACGTGTTCACACACACACACGTTCACACACACACATTCACACATACACACGTTCACACACACACACACATTCACACACACACCTGTTCACACACACACACCTGATCACACACACACCTGTTCACACACACACGTGTTCACACACACACGTGTTCTCACACACACACACACGTGTTCACACACACACACACACGTGTTCACACGTGTTCACACACACACACGTGTTCACACACACACACGTGTTCACACACACGTGTTCGCACACAGACACACGTGTTCACACACACAGACACGTGTTCACACACACAGACACACGTGTTCACACACACACACACGTGTTCACTCCTGTCCAACACACACACACGTGTTCCAACACACAAACGTTCACACACACACGTTCACACACACACAAACACACGTGTTCGCACACACACACACGTTCACACACAGACGTTCACATATACACACGTTCACACACACACACACGTGTTCACACACACACACGTTCACACACACGCGTGTTCACACACACACGTGTTCACACACACACACACGTGTTCACACAGACACGTGTTCACACACACACACGTGTTCACACACTCACGTGTACACACACACACGTGTTCACACACACACCTGTTCACACACACACACAGCTGTCCTCACACACACACCTGTTCTCACACACACACACACGTGTTCACATGCACACACCTGTTCACACACACACGTTCACACACGCACGCGATCACACACACACACGTGTTCACACACACACACCTGTTCAAACGCACACGTGTTCACACACACACACGTGTTCACACATACACGTGTCCACACACACACACACGTGTTCTCACACACTCACACACACACACACGTGTTCACACACACACACCGGTTCACACACACACGTGTTCACACACACACACGTGTTCACACACACACACGTGTTCACACGCAGACACACGTGTTCACACACCCAGACACACGTGTTCACACACACAGACACACGTGTTCACACACACGTGTTCACTCACACACACCTGTTCACACACACACACCTGTTCACACACACACGTGTTCACACACACACACGTGTTCACACACACACACCTGTTCACACACACACGTGTTCAGACACACACACACCTGTTCACACACACCCACCTGTTCACACACACACCTGTTCACACATACGTGTTCACACACACACACCTGTTCACATACACACACCTGTTCACACACACTGCTCACAAACACACACCTGTTCACACAGACACCTGTTCACACACACGTGTTCACACACACACGTGTTCACGCACACCCCTGTTCACACACACACACCTGTTCTCACACACACGTGTTCATACACACACCTGTTAACACCGACACACCCCTGTTCACACACACACCTGTTCACACACACACACGAGTTCACACACACACACCTGTTCACACACACACCTGTGCACACACACACGTGTTCACACACACACCTGTTCACACACACACACACATGTTCTCACACACACACACCTGTTCTCACACACACAACTGTTCACACACACACACCTGTTCACACACACACACGTGTTCACACACACACACGTGTTCACACAAACACACGTACTGACACACACACCTGTTCACACACAAACACCTGTTCACACACACACCTGTTCACACACACACATCTGTTCACACACACACCTGTTCACACACACACACGTGTTCACACACACACACCTGTTCACACACACACCTGTTCACACACACACGTTTTCACACACACACACGTTCACACACACACATTCACACACACACACACGTTCACACACACACATTCACACACACACCTGTTCACACACACACACCTGATCACACACACCCACCTGTTCACACACACACCTGTTCACACATATGTGTTCACACACACACACCTGTTCACATACACACACCTGTTCACACACACTGCTCACAAACACACACCTGTTCACACAGACACCTGTTCACACACACGTGTTCACACACACACGTGTTCACGCACACCCCTGTTCACACACACACACCTGCTCACTCACACACCTGTTCACACACACACCTGTTCACACACACACACGTGTTCACACACACACGTGTTCACACACACACACACACCTGTTCACACACACACTCCTGTTCACACACACATACCTGTTCACACACACACCTGTTCACACACATACCTGTTCACACACACACGTGTTCACACACACACACCTGTTCACACACACACCTGTTCACACACACACACACACGTGTTCACACACACACACGTTCACACACACACACGTTCACAGACACACACACCTGTTCACACACATACGTTCACACATACACGTGTTCACACAAACACACTTTCACACACACACACGTGTTCACACACACACTCCTGTTCACACACACACCTGTTCACACACACACGTTCACACACGCGCGTGTTCACACTCACACGTGTTCACACACACACACGTGTTCACACACACACACGTGTTCACACACACATACACACGTGTTCACACACACACGTGTTCACACACACACACGTGTTCACACACACGCCTGTTCACACACACACGTGTTCACACACACGCACACCTGTTCACACACTCACACACCTGTTCACACACACACACAGGTGTTCACACACACAGACACACGTGTTCACACACACAGACACACGAGTTCACACTCACACACACTGGTTCACACACATACACACGTGTTCATACGCACACACACCTGTTCGCACACACACACACCTGTTCACACAAACAACTGTTCACGCACACTGTTCACAAACACACACACGGGTTCACACACACACACACACGTGTTCACACACACCCCATTTCACACACACACACACCTGTTCACACACACACACGTGTTCACACAGACACGTGTTCACACACACACACACGTGTTCACACACACGCCTGTTCACACACACACGTGTTCACACACACGCACACCTGTTCACACACTCACACACCTGTTCACACACACACACACGTGTTCACACACACAGACACACGTGTTCACACACACAGACACACGTGTTCACACTCACGCACACTGGTTCATACACATACACACGTGTTCATACGCACACACACCTGTTCGCACACACACGTGGTCACACACACACCTGTTCGCACACACACACACCTGTTCACACAAACAACTGTTCACGCACACTGTTCACAAACACACACCTGTTCACACACACACGTGTTCACACACACACGTGTTCACACAAACACCTGTTCACACACACACACCTGTTCACACACACACGTGTTCACGCACACACACACAGGTGTTCACACACACACACCTGTTCTCACACAAAAACACCTGTTCACACACACACGTGTTCACACACACACGTGTTCACACAAACACCTGTTCACACACACACACCTGTTCACACACACACGTGTTCACACACACACACACACGTGTTCACACACACACACCTGTTCTCACACAAAAACACCTGTTCACACACACACACGTGTTCACACACACACACGTGTTCACACACACACGTATTCAAACACACACACGTGTTCACACACACACATGTTCACACACACACACACCTGTTCACACACACACACACACCTGTTTTCACACACACACACCTGTTCATACACACACCTGTTCACACACACACACCTGTTCACACACACACACCTGTTCACACACACACACCTGATCACACACACAAACACGTGTTCACACACACACACATGTTCACACACACACCTGTTCACACACTCACACCTGTTCACACACACACGTGTTTGCACACAGACACACGTGTTCACACACACAGACACGTGTTCACACACACAGACACACGTGTTCACACACACACACGTGTTCACACACACACCTGTTCACACACAGACACACGTTTTCACACACGCACACGTTCACACACACACATTCAAACACACACGTTCACACACACACATGCATTCACACAAACACGTGTTCACACACACACGTGTTCACACACACACGTGTTCACACACACACGTGTTTGCACACAGACACACGTGTTCACACACACAGACACGTGTTCACACACACAGACACACGTGTTCACACACACACACGTGTTCACACACACACCTGTTCACACACACACACGTTTTCACACACACACACGTTCACACACACACATTCACACACACACGTTCACACACACACACGTGTTCACACGCAGACACACGTGTTCACACACCCAGACACACGTGTTCACACACACACAGACACACGTGTTCACGCACACGTGTTCACTCACACACACCTGTTCACACACACTCACCTGTTCACACACACACGTGTTCACACACACACACGTGTTCACACACACACACCTGTTCACACACACACGTGTTCAGACACACACACACCTGTTCACACACACACACCTGTTCACACACACACACCTGTTCACACACACACCTGTTCACACATACACACACACCTGTTCACACAAATACCTGTTCACACACACACGTGTTCACACACACACACGTGTTCACACACACACACCTGTTTACACACACACGTGTTCACACACACACGTGTTCGCACACAGACACACGTGTTCACACACACAGACACGTGTTCACACACAGACACACGTGTTCACACACACACACGTGTTCACTCACACACACCTGTTCACACACACACACGTGTTCACGCACACACGTGTTCACACACACACACGTGTTCACACACACACACGTGTTCACACACACGTGTTCAGACACACACACACCTGTTCACACACACACACACACCTGTTCACACACACACCTGTTCACACACACCTGTTCACACACACACGTGTTCACACACACACACGTGTTCACACACACACACGTGTTCACACAGACACGTGTTCACACACACACGTGTTCACACACACGTGTTCACACACATACACACGTGTTCACACACACACCTGTTCACACACACACCTGTTCTCACACACACACACCTGTTCTCACACACACACACACGTGTTCAGATGCACACACCTGTTCACACACACACGTTCACACACGCACGCGTTCACACACACACACGTGTTCACACACACACCTGTTCAAATGCACACGTGTTCACACACACACACGTGTTCACACACACACGTGTCCACACACACACACGTGTTCTCACACTCACACACACACACACACGTGTTCACACACACACACACCGGTTCACACACACACACTCGTGTTCACACACACACACGTGTTCACACACACACACGTGTTCACAAGCACACACGTGTTCACACACCCAGACACACGTGTTCAAACACACAGACACACGTGTTCACACACACACACGTGTTCACACACACACACCTGTTCACACACACACGTGTTCAGACACACACACACCTGTTCATACAAACACCTGTTCACACACACACACGTGTTCACACACACACACACGTGGTCACACACACACACACCTGTTCACACACACGCGTGTTCACACACACACGTGTTTGCACACAGACACACGTGTTCACACACACAGACACGTGTTCACACACACAGACACACGTGTTCACACACACACACGTGTTCACACACACACCTGTTCACACACACACACACGTTTTCACACACACACACGTTCACACACACACATTCACACACACACGTTCAAACACACACACACATTCACACACACACGTGTTCACACACACACACGTGTTCACACACACACCTGTTCACACACACACCTGTCCACACACACACCTGTTCACACACACTCCTGTTCACACACACACACGTGTTCACACACACCTGTTCACACACACACCTGTTCACTCACACACACTTGTTCACACACACACACCTGTTCACACACACACACCTGTTCACACACACACGTGTTCACACACACACACGTTCACACACACATACATGTTCACACACACACACCTGTTCACACAAACACCTGTTCACACACACACACGTGTTCACACACACACACACGTGTTCACACACACACCTGTTCACACACACACGTGTTCACACACACACGTGTTTGCACACAGACACACGTGTTCACACACACAGACACGTGTTCACACACACAGACACACGTGTTCACACACACACACGTGTTCACACACACACCTGTTCACACACACACACACGTTTTCACACACACACACGTTCACACACACACATTCACACACACACGTTCACACACACACACACATTCACACACACACGTGTTCACACACACACACGTGTTCACACACACACCTGTTCACACACACACCTGTCCACACACACACCTGTTCACACACACACGTGTTCACACACACACACACGTGTTCACACACACCTGTTCACACACACACCTGTTCACACACACACACACGTGTTCACACACACACACCTGTTCACACACACACACACCTGTTCACACACACACGTTTTCACACACACACACACGTTCACACACACATACATGTTCACACACACTCCTGTTCTCACACACACGTGTTCATACAATCACCTGTTAACACTGACACACACCTGTTCACACACACACACTTGTTCACACACACACACGAGTTCAAACACACACACCTGTTCACACACACACCTGTGCACACACACACGTGTTCACACACACACCTGTTCACACACACACACCTGTTCTCACACACACACACCTGTTCTCACACACACAACTGTTCACACACACACACCTGTTCACACACACACACGTGTTCACACACACACACACACACACACACGTGTTCACACAAACACACGTACAGACGCACACACCTGTTCACACACAAACACCTGTTCACACACACACACCTGTTCACACACACACCTATTCACACACACACGTGTTCACACACACACCTGTTCACACACACACACACGTGTTCACACACACACACGTTCACACACACACATTCACACACACACACGTTCACACACACACACACATTCACACACACACCTGTTCACACACACACACCTGATCACACACACACCTGTTCACACACATACGTGTTCACACACACACGTGTTCTCACACACCTGTTCACACACACACACGTGTTCACACACACACACACACGTGTTCACACACACACACACACCGGTTCACACACACACACGTGTTCACACACACACACACGTGTTCACACACACACACACACGTGTTCACACACACGTGTTCGCACACAGACACACGTGTTCACACACACAGACACGTGTTCACACACACAGACACACATGTTCACACACACAGAGACGTGTTCACTCCTGTTCAACACACACACACGTGTTCCAACACACAAACGTTCACACACACACGTTCACACACACACACAAACACACGTGTTCGCACACACACACACGTTCACACACACAGACGTTCACATATACACACGTTCACACACACACACACGTGTTCACACACACACACACGTTCACACACACGCGTGTTCACACACACACGTGTTCACACACACACACGTGTTCACACAGACACGTGTTCACACACACACACGTGTTCACACACTCACGTGTTCACACACACACGCGTGTTCACACACACACCTGTTCACACACACACACAGCTGTCCTCACACACACACACACATGTTCTCACACACACACACACGTGTTCACATGCACACACCTGTTCACACACACACGTTCACACACGCACGCGATCACACACACACACGTGTTCACACACACACACGTGTTCACACACACACCTGTTCACACACACACACACGTTTTCACACACACACACGTTCACACACACACATTCACACACACACGTTCAAACACACACACACATTCACACACACACGTGTTCACACACACACACGTGTTCACACACACACCTGTTCACACACACACCTGTCCACACACACACCTGTTCACACACACTCCTGTTCACACACACACACGTGTTCACACACACCTGTTCACACACACACCTGTTCACTCACACACACTTGTTCACACACACACACCTGTTCACACACACACACCTGTTCACACACACACGTGTTCACACACACACACGTTCACACACACATACATGTTCACACACACACACCTGTTCACACAAACACCTGTTCACACACACACACGTGTTCACACACACACACACGTGTTCACACACACACCTGTTCACACACACACGTGTTCACACACACACGTGTTTGCACACAGACACACGTGTTCACACACACAGACACGTGTTCACACACACAGACACACGTGTTCACACACACACACGTGTTCACACACACACCTGTTCACACACACACACACGTTTTCACACACACACACGTTCACACACACACATTCACACACACACGTTCACACACACACACACATTCACACACACACGTGTTCACACACACACACGTGTTCACACACACACCTGTTCACACACACACCTGTCCACACACACACCTGTTCACACACACACGTGTTCACACACACACACACGTGTTCACACACACCTGTTCACACACACACCTGTTCACACACACACACACGTGTTCACACACACACACCTGTTCACACACACACACAAACCTGTTCACACACACACGTTTTCACACACACACACACGTTCACACACACATACATGTTCACACACACTCCTGTTCTCACACACACGTGTTCATACAATCACCTGTTAACACTGACACACACCTGTTCACACACACACACTTGTTCACACACACACACGAGTTCAAACACACACACCTGTTCACACACACACCTGTGCACACACACACGTGTTCACACACACACCTGTTCACACACACACACCTGTTCTCACACACACACACCTGTTCTCACACACACAACTGTTCACACACACACACCTGTTCACACACACACACGTGTTCACACACACACACACACACACACACACGTGTTCACACAAACACACGTACAGACGCACACACCTGTTCACACACAAACACCTGTTCACACACACACACCTGTTCACACACACACCTATTCACACACACACGTGTTCACACACACACCTGTTCACACACACACACACGTGTTCACACACACACACGTTCACACACACACATTCACACACACACACGTTCACACACACACACACATTCACACACACACCTGTTCACACACACACACCTGATCACACACACACCTGTTCACACACACACGTGTTCACACACACACGTGTTCTCACACACCTGTTCACACACACACACGTGTTCACACACACACACACACGTGTTCACACACACACACACACCGGTTCACACACACACACACGTGTTCACACACACACACACGTGTTCACACACACACACACACGTGTTCACACACACGTGTTCGCACACAGACACACGTGTTCACACACACAGACACGTGTTCACACACACAGACACACATGTTCACACACACACAGACGTGTTCACTCCTGTTCAACACACACACACGTGTTCCAACACACAAACGTTCACACACACACGTTCACACACACACACAAACACACGTGTTCGCACACACACACACGTTCACACACACAGACGTTCACATATACACACGTTCACACACACACACACGTGTTCACACACACACACACGTTCACACACACGCGTGTTCACACACACACGTGTTCACACACACACACGTGTTCACACAGACACGTGTTCACACACACACACGTGTTCACACACTCACGTGTTCACACACACACGCGTGTTCACACACACACCTGTTCACACACACACACAGCTGTCCTCACACACACACACACATGTTCTCACACACACACACGTGTTCACATGCACACACCTGTTCACACACACACGTTCACACACGCACGCGATCACACACACACACGTGTTCACACACACACCTGTTCAAACGCACACGTGTTCACACACACACACGTGTTCACACATACACGTGTCCACACACACACACACGTGTTCTCACACACTCACACACACACACACGTGTTCACACACACACACACCGGTTCACACACACACGTGTTCACACACACACACGTGTTCACACACACACACGTGTTCACACACACACACGTGTTCACACGCAGACACACGTGTTCACACACCCAGACACACGTGTTCACACACACAGACACACGTGTTCACACACACACACGTGTTCACACAAACACACGTACAGACACACACACCTGTTCACACACAAACACCTGTTCACACACACACCTATTCACACACACACCTGTTCACACACACACACACGTGTTCACACACACACACCTGTTCACACACACACCTGTTCACACACACAGGTGTTCACACACACACACGTTCACACACACACACCTGTTCACACACACTGCTCACAAACACACACCTGTTCACACACACACCTGTTCACACACACGTGTTCACACACACACACGTGTACACGCACACCCCTGTTCACACACACACACCTGCTCACACACACACACCTGTTCACACACACACCTGTTCACACACACACACACACGTGTTCACACACACACGTGTTCACACACACACACACCTGTTCACACACACACTCCTGTTCACACACACACACCTGTTCACACACACACCTGTTCACACACATACCTGTTCACACACACACGTGTTCACACACACACACCTGTTCACACACACACCTGTTCACACACACACCTGTTCACACACACACACACACGTGTTCACACACACACACGTTCACACACACACGTGTTCACACACACACTCCTGTTCACACACACACCTGTTCACACACACACGTTCACACACGCGCGTGTTCACACACACACGTGTTCACACACACACACACGTGTTCACACACACACACACGTGTTCACACACACATACACACGTGTTCACACACACACCTGTTCACACACACACACCTGTTCACACACACACGTGTTCACACACACCTGTTCTCACACACACACACCTGTTCACACACACACCTGTTCACACACAAACACACGTGTTCGCACGCACACACACACGTACACACACACACGCCTGTTCACACACACACACGTGTTCACACACACTCACCTGTTCACACACACATACCTGTTCACACACACACCTGTTCACACACACAAACACGTGTTCACACAAACACACACGTTCACACACACACACCTGTTCGCACACACACATGTTCACACACGCACACCTGTTCACACACACACACCTGTTCACACACACACCTGTTCACACACACTGTTCACAAACACATACCTGTTCACACACACACCTGTTCACACACACACGTGTTCACACACACACGTGTTCACACATACCCCATTTCACACACACACACCTGTTCACACACACACACGTGTGCACACACACACGTGTTCACACACACACACGTGTTCACACACACGCCTGTTCACACACACACGTGTTCACACACACGCACACCTGTTCACACACTCACACACCTGTTCACACACACACACAAGGGTTCACACACACAGACACACGTGTTCACACACACAGACACACGAGTTCACACTCACACACACTGGTTCACACACATACACACGTGTTCATACGCACACACACCTGTTCGCACACACACGTGTTCACACACACACCTGTTCACACACACACACACCTGTTCACACAAACAACTGTTCACGCACACTGTTCACAAACACACACACGGGTTCACACACACACACACACGTGTTCACACACACCCCATTTCACACACACACACCTGTTCACACACACACACGTGTTCACACACACACGTGTTCACACACACACACGTGTTCACACACACGCCTGTTCACACACACACGTGTTCACACACACGCACACCTGTTCACACACTCACACACCTGTTCACACACACACACACGTGTTCACACACACAGACACACGTGTTCACACACACATACACACATGTTCATACGCACACACACCTGTTCGCACACACACGTGGTCACACACACACCTGTTCACACACACACACACCTGTTCACACAAACAACTGTTCACGCACACTGTTCACAAACACACACCTGTTCACACACACACGTGTTCACACACACACGTGTTCACACAAACACCTGTTCACACACACACACCTGTTCACACACACACGTGTTCACACACACACACACACGTGTTCACACACACACACCTGTTCTCACACAAAAACACCTGTTCACACACACACACGTGTTCACACACACACACGTGTTCACACACACACGTATTCAAACACACACACGTGTTCACACACACACATGTTCACACACACACACCTGTTCACACACACACACACCTGTTTTCAATCACACACACACCTGTTCATACACACACCTGTTCACACACACACACCTGTTCACACACACACACCTGTTCACACACACACACCTGTTCACACACACAAACACGTGTTCACACACACACACACACATGTTCACACACACACCTGTTCACACACTCACACCTGTTCACACACACACACGTGTTCACACACACACACCTGTTCGCACACACACATGTTCACACACGCACACCTGTTCACACACACACACCTGTTCACACACACACCTGTTCACACACACTGTTCACAAACACACACCTGTTCACACACACACCTGTTCACACACACACGTGTTCACACACACACGTGTTCACACACACCCCATTTCACACACACACACCTGTTCACACACACACACGTGTTCACACACACACGTCTTCACACACACACACGTGTTCACACACACGCCTGTTCACACACACACGTGTTCACACACACGCACACCTGTTCACACACTCACACACCTGTTCACGCACACACACACGTGTTCACACACACAGATACACGTGTTCACACACACAGACACACGTGTTGACAATCACACACACTGGTTCACACACACACACGTGTTCATACGCACACACACTTGTTCGCACACACACGTGTTCACACACACACCTGTTCACACACACACACCTGTTCACACAAACAACTGTTCACGCACACTGTTCAAAAACAAACCTGTTCACACACACACGTGTTCACACACACACACGTGTTCACACACACACCTGTTCACACACACACACCTGTTCACACACACACTGTTCACAAACACACACCTGTTCACACACACACCTGTTCACACACACGTGTTCACACACACACGTGTTCACGCACACCCCTGTTCACACACACACACGTGTTCACACACACACCTGTTCACACACACACACGTGTTCACACACACACGTGTTCACACACACACACCTGTTCACACACACACTCCAGTTCACACACACACACCTGTTCACACACACACCTGTTCACACACATACCTGTTCACACACACACGTGTTCACACACACACACCTGTTTACACACACACCTGTTCACACACACACCTGTTCACACACACACACACGTGTTCACACACACACACACGTTCACACACACACACGTTCACAGACACACACACCTGTTCTCACACATACGTTCACACATACACGTGTTCACACAAATACACTTTCACACACACACACGTGTTCACACACACACTCCTGTTCACACACACACCTGTTCACACACACACGTTCACACACGCGCGTGTTCACACACACACGTGTTCACACACACACACGTGTTCACACACACACACGTGTTCACACACACATACACACGTGTTCACATGCACACGTGTTCACACACACACGTGTTCACACACACACGTGTTCACACACACACCTGTTCTCACACACACACACCTGTTCACACACACACCTGTTCACACACAAACACACGTGTTCGCACGCACACACACACGTACACACACACACACTCCTGTTAACACACACACACGTGTTCACACACACACACCTGTTCACACACACACACCTGTTCACACACACACCTGTTCACACACACAAACACGTGTTCACACACACACACACTTGTTCACACACACACCTGTTCACACACTCACACCTGTTCACACACACACACGTGTTCACACACACAAACCTGTTCACAAACACACACAACTGTTCACACACACACACACGTTCACAGACACACACGTTCACACACACACACACGTTCACACACACACACGTGTTCACAAACACACACACCGGTTCACACACACACGTGTTCACACACACACACACGTGTTCACACACACACACACCGGTTCACACACACACGTGTTCACACACACACACACACGTGTTCACACACACACACACACACACACACGTGTTCACACGCACACACGTGTTCACACGCAGACACACGTGTTCACACACCCAGACACACGTGTTCACACACACAGACACACGTGTTCACACGCACGTGTTCACTCACACACACCTGTTCACACACACACACGTGTTCACACACACTTGTTCACACACACACACACACGTTTTCACACACACACACGTTCACACACACACATTCACACACACACGTTCACACACACACACATTCACACACACACGTGTTCACACACACACACGTGTTCACACACACACCTGTTCACACACACACCTGTCCACACATACACCTGTTCACACACACACCTGTTCACACACACACGTGTTCACACACACCTGTTCACACATACACACCTGTTCACACGCACACACGTGTTCACACACACACACCTGTTCACACACACACGTTTTCACACACACACACACACGTTCACACACACATACATGTTCACACACACACACCTGTTCTCACACACACGTGTTCATACAATCACCTGTTAACACTGACACACACCTGTTCACACACACACACTTGTTCACACACACACACGAGTTCAAACACACACACCTGTTCACACACACACCTGTGCACACACACACATGTTCACACACACACCTGTTCACACACACACCTGTTCTCACACACACACACCTGTTCTCACACACACAACTGTTCACACACACACACCTGTTCACACACACACGTGTTCACACACACACACACACACACACACACGTGTTCACACAACACACGTACAGACACACACACCTGTTCACACACAAACACCTGTTCACACACACACACCTGTTCACACACACACCTATTTACACACACACGTGTTCACACACACACCTGTTCACACACACACACGTGTTCACACACACACACGTTCACACACACACATTCACACATACACACGTTCACACACACACACACATTCACACACACACCTGTTCACACACACACACCTGATCACACACACACCTGTTCACACACACACGTGTTCACACACACACGTGTTCTCACACACACACACACGTGTTCACACACACACACACACGTGTTCACACGTGTTCACACACACACACGTGTTCACACACACACACGTGTTCACACACACGTGTTCGCACACAGACACACGTGTTCACACACACAGACACGTGTTCACACACACAGACACACGTGTTCACACACACACACACGTGTTCACTCCTGTCCAACACACACACACGTGTTCCAACACACAAACGTTCACACACACACGTTCACACACACACAAACACACGTGTTCGCACACACACACACGTTCACACACAGACGTTCACATATACACACGTTCACACACACACACACGTGTTCACACACACACACGTTCACACACACGCGTGTTCACACACACACGTGTTCACACACACACACACGTGTTCACACAGACACGTGTTCACACACACACACGTGTTCACACACTCACGTGTACACACACACACGTGTTCACACACACACCTGTTCACACACACACACAGCTGTCCTCACACACACACCTGTTCTCACACACACACACACGTGTTCACATGCACACACCTGTTCACACACACACGTTCACACACGCACGCGATCACACACACACACGTGTTCACACACACACACCTGTTCAAACGCACACGTGTTCACACACACACACGTGTTCACACATACACGTGTCCACACACACACACACGTGTTCTCACACACTCACACACACACACACGTGTTCACACACACACACCGGTTCACACACACACGTGTTCACACACACACACGTGTTCACACACACACACGTGTTCACACGCAGACACACGTGTTCACACACCCAGACACACGTGTTCACACACACAGACACACGTGTTCACACACACGTGTTCACTCACACACACCTGTTCACACACACACACCTGTTCACACACACACGTGTTCACACACACACACGTGTTCACACACACACACCTGTTCACACACACACGTGTTCAGACACACACACACCTGTTCACACACACCCACCTGTTCACACACACACCTGTTCACACATACGTGTTCACACACACACACCTGTTCACATACACACACCTGTTCACACACACTGCTCACAAACACACACCTGTTCACACAGACACCTGTTCACACACACGTGTTCACACACACACGTGTTCACGCACACCCCTGTTCACACACACACACCTGTTCTCACACACACGTGTTCATACACACACCTGTTAACACCGACACACCCCTGTTCACACACACACCTGTTCACACACACACACGAGTTCACACACACACACCTGTTCACACACACACCTGTGCACACACACACGTGTTCACACACACACCTGTTCACACACACACACACATGTTCTCACACACACACACCTGTTCTCACACACACAACTGTTCACACACACACACCTGTTCACACACACACACGTGTTCACACACACACACGTGTTCACACAAACACACGTACTGACACACACACCTGTTCACACACAAACACCTGTTCACACACACACCTGTTCACACACACACATCTGTTCACACACACACCTGTTCACACACACACACGTGTTCACACACACACACCTGTTCACACACACACCTGTTCACACACACACGTTTTCACACACACACACGTTCACACACACACATTCACACACACACACACGTTCACACACACACATTCACACACACACCTGTTCACACACACACACCTGATCACACACACCCACCTGTTCACACACACACCTGTTCACACATATGTGTTCACACACACACACCTGTTCACATACACACACCTGTTCACACACACTGCTCACAAACACACACCTGTTCACACAGACACCTGTTCACACACACGTGTTCACACACACACGTGTTCACGCACACCCCTGTTCACACACACACACCTGCTCACTCACACACCTGTTCACACACACACCTGTTCACACACACACACGTGTTCACACACACACGTGTTCACACACACACACACACCTGTTCACACACACACTCCTGTTCACACACACATACCTGTTCACACACACACCTGTTCACACACATACCTGTTCACACACACACGTGTTCACACACACACACCTGTTCACACACACACCTGTTCACACACACACACACACGTGTTCACACACACACACGTTCACACACACACACGTTCACAGACACACACACCTGTTCACACACATACGTTCACACATACACGTGTTCACACAAACACACTTTCACACACACACACGTGTTCACACACACACTCCTGTTCACACACACACCTGTTCACACACACACGTTCACACACGCGCGTGTTCACACTCACACGTGTTCACACACACACACGTGTTCACACACACACACGTGTTCACACACACATACACACGTGTTCACACACACACGTGTTCACACACACACACGTGTTCACACACACGCCTGTTCACACACACACGTGTTCACACACACGCACACCTGTTCACACACTCACACACCTGTTCACACACACACACAGGTGTTCACACACACAGACACACGTGTTCACACACACAGACACACGAGTTCACACTCACACACACTGGTTCACACACATACACACGTGTTCATACGCACACACACCTGTTCGCACACACACACACCTGTTCACACAAACAACTGTTCACGCACACTGTTCACAAACACACACACGGGTTCACACACACACACACACGTGTTCACACACACCCCATTTCACACACACACACACCTGTTCACACACACACACGTGTTCACACAGACACGTGTTCACACACACACACACGTGTTCACACACACGCCTGTTCACACACACACGTGTTCACACACACGCACACCTGTTCACACACTCACACACCTGTTCACACACACACACACGTGTTCACACACACAGACACACGTGTTCACACACACAGACACACGTGTTCACACTCACGCACACTGGTTCATACACATACACACGTGTTCATACGCACACACACCTGTTCGCACACACACGTGGTCACACACACACCTGTTCGCACACACACACACCTGTTCACACAAACAACTGTTCACGCACACTGTTCACAAACACACACCTGTTCACACACACACGTGTTCACACACACACGTGTTCACACAAACACCTGTTCACACACACACACCTGTTCACACACACACGTGTTCACGCACACACACACAGGTGTTCACACACACACACCTGTTCTCACACAAAAACACCTGTTCACACACACACGTGTTCACACACACACGTGTTCACACAAACACCTGTTCACACACACACACCTGTTCACACACACACGTGTTCACACACACACACACACGTGTTCACACACACACACCTGTTCTCACACAAAAACACCTGTTCACACACACACACGTGTTCACACACACACACGTGTTCACACACACACGTATTCAAACACACACACGTGTTCACACACACACATGTTCACACACACACACACCTGTTCACACACACACACACACCTGTTTTCACACACACACACCTGTTCATACACACACCTGTTCACACACACACACCTGTTCACACACACACACCTGTTCACACACACACACCTGATCACACACACAAACACGTGTTCACACACACACACATGTTCACACACACACCTGTTCACACACTCACACCTGTTCACACACACACGTGTTCACACACACACACCTGTTCGCACACACACATGTTCACACACGCACACCTGTTCACACACACACACCTGTTCACATACACACCTGTTCACACACACTGTTCACAAACACACACCTGTTCACACACACACCTGTTCACACACACACGTGTTCACACACACACGTGTTCACACACACCCCATTTCACACACACACACCTGTTCACACACACACACGTGTTCACACACACACGTCTTCACACACACACGTGTTCACACACACGCCTGTTCACACACACACGTGTTCACACACACGCACACCTGTTCACACACTCACACACCTGTTCACGCACACACACACGTGTTCACACACACAGATACACGTGTTCTCACACACAGACACACGTGTTGACACTCACACACACTGGTTCACACACACACACGTGTTCATACGCACACACACTTGTTCGCACACACACGTGTTCACACACACACCTGTTCACACACACACACCTGTTCACACAAACAACTGTTCACGCACACTGTTCAAAAACACACCTGTTCACACACACACGTGTTCACACACACACACGTGTTCACACACACACCTGTTCACACACACACACCTGTTCACACACACACTGTTCACAAACACAAACCTGTTCACACACACACCTGTTCACACACACGTGTTCACACACACACGTGTTCACGCACACCCATGTTCACACACACACACCTGTTCACACACACACCTGTTCACACACACACACGTGTTCACACACACACGTGTTCACACACACACACACCTGTTCACACACACACTCCAGTTCACACACACACACCTGTTCACACACACACCTGTTCACACACATACCTGTTCACACACACACGTGTTCACACACACACACCTGTTTACACACACACCTGTTCACACACACACCTGTTCACACACACACACACGTGTTCACACACACACACGTTCACAGACACACACACCTGTTCACACACACACGTGTTCACACACACACACCTGTTTACACACACACCTGTTCACACACACACCTGTTCACACACACACACACGTGTTCACACACACACACGTTCACACACACACACGTTCACAGACACACACACCTGTTCACACACATACGTTCACACACACACCTGTTCACACACACACACCTGTTCACACAAACAACTGTTCACGCACACTGTTCAAAAACACACCTGTTCACACACACACGTGTTCACACACACACACGTGTTCACACACACACCTGTTCACACACACACTGTTCACAAACACACACCTGTTCACACACACACCTGTTCACACACACGTGTTCACACACACACGTGTTCACGCACACCCCTGTTCACTCACACACACCTGTTCACACACACACCTGTTCACACACACACACACGTGTTCACACACACACGTGTTCACACACACGCACACCTGTTCACACACACACTCCAGTTCACACACACACACCTGTTCACACACACACCTGTTCACACACATACCTGTTCACACACACACGTGTTCACACACACACACACCTGTTTACACACACACCTGTTCACACACACACCTGTTCACACACACACACACGTGTTCACACACACACACGTTCACACACACACACGTTCACAGACACACACACCTGTTCACACACATACGTTCACACATACACGTGTTCACACAAATACACTTTCACACACACACACGTGTTCACACACACACTCCTGTTCACACACACACCTGTTCACACACACACGTTCACACACGCGCGTGTTCACACACACACGTGTTCACACACACACACGTGTTCACACACACACGTGTTCACACACACATACACACGTGTTCACATGCACACGTGTTCACACACACACACGTGTTCACACACACACGTGTTCACACACACACCTGTTCTCACACACACACACCTGTTCACACACACACCTGTTCACACACAAACACACGTGTTCGCACGCACACACACACGTACACACACACACACTCCTGTTCACACACACACACGTGTTCACACACACACACCTGTTCACACACACACACCTGTTCACACACACACCTGTTCACACACACAAACACGTGTTCACACACACACACACTTGTTCACACACACATCTGTTCACACACTCACACCTGTTCACACACACACACGTGTTCACACACACAAACCTGTTCACAAACACACACAACTGTTCACACGCACACACACGTTCACAGACACACACGTTCACACACACACACACGTTCACACACACACACGTGTTCACAAACACACACACCGGTTCACACACACACGTGTTCACACACACACACACGTGTTCACACACACACACACCGGTTCACACACACACGTGTTCACACACACACACACGTGTTCACACACACACACACACACACGTGTTCACACGCACACACGTGTTCACACGCAGACACACGTGTTCACACACCCAGACACACGTGTTCACACACACAGACACACGTGTTCACACACACGTGTTCACTCACACACACCTGTTCACACACACACACGTGTTCACACACACTTGTTCACACACACACACACGTTTTCACACACACACACGTTCACACACACACATTCACACACACACGTTCACACACACACACATTCACACACACACGTGTTCACACACACACACGTGTTCACACACACACCTGTTCACACACACACCTGTCCACACATACACCTGTTCACACACACACCTGTTCACACACACACACGTGTTCACACACACCTGTTCACACACACACACCTGTTCACACGCACACACGTGTTCACACACACACACCTGTTCACAGACACACGTTTTCACACACACACACACGTTCACACACACATACATGTTCACACACACACACCTGTTCTCACACACACGTGTTCATACAATCACCTGTTAACACAGACACACACCTGTTCACACACACACACTTGTTCACACACACACAAGAGTTCAAACACACACACCTGTTCACACACACACCTGTGCACACACACACATGTTCACACACACACCTGTTCACACACACACCTGTTCTCACACACACAACTGTTCACACACACACACCTGTTCACACACACACACGTGTTCACACACACACACACACACACACTCACGTGTTCACACAAACACACGTACAGACACACACACCTGTTCACACACAAACACCTGTTCACACACACACACCTGTTCACACACACACCTATTCACACACACACGTGTTCACACACACACCTGTTCACACACACACACACGTGTTCACACACACACACGTTCTCACACACACATTCACACATACACACGTTCACACACACACACACATTCACACACACATCTGTTCACACACACACCTGTTCACACACACACACGTGTTCACACACACACACACCTGTTCACACACACACGTGTTCACACACACACACGTTCACACACACACATTCACACACACACACACACGTTCACACACACACATTCACACACACACCTGTTCACACACACACACCTGATCACACACACCAACCTGTTCACACACACACCTGTTCACACATATGTGTTCACACACACACACCTGTTCACATACACACACCTGTTCACACACACTGCTCACAAACACACACCTGTTCACACAGACACCTGTTCACACACACGTGTTCACACACACACGTGTTCACGCACACCCCTGTTCACACACACACACCTGCTCACGCACACACCTGTTCACACACACACCTGTTCACACACACACACACACGTGTTCACACACACACGTGTTCACACACACACACACACCTGTTCACACACACACTCCTGTTCACACACACATACCTGTTCACACACACACCTGTTCACACACATACCTGTTCACACACACACGTGTTCACACACACACACCTGTTCACACACACACCTGTTCACACACACACACACGTGTTCACACACACACACGTTCACACACACACCTGTTCACACACACACACCTGTTCACACAAACAACTGTTCACGCACACTGTTCAAAAACACACCTGTTCACACACACACGTGTTCACACACACACACGTGTTCACACACACACCTGTTCACACACACACTGTTCACAAACACACACCTGTTCACACACACACCTGTTCACACACACGTGTTCACACACACACGTGTTCACGCACACCCCTGTTCACTCACACACACCTGTTCACACACACACCTGTTCACACACACACACACGTGTTCACACACACACGTGTTCACACACACGCACACCTGTTCACACACACACTCCAGTTCACACACACACACCTGTTCACACACACACCTGTTCACACACATACCTGTTCACACACACACGTGTTCACACACACACACACCTGTTTACACACACACCTGTTCACACACACACCTGTTCACACACACACACACGTGTTCACACACACACACGTTCACACACACACACGTTCACAGACACACACACCTGTTCACACACATACGTTCACACATACACGTGTTCACACAAATACACTTTCACACACACACACGTGTTCACACACACACTCCTGTTCACACACACACCTGTTCACACACACACGTTCACACACGCGCGTGTTCACACACACACGTGTTCACACACACACACGTGTTCACACACACACGTGTTCACACACACATACACACGTGTTCACATGCACACGTGTTCACACACACACACGTGTTCACACACACACGTGTTCACACACACACCTGTTCTCACACACACACACCTGTTCACACACACACCTGTTCACACACAAACACACGTGTTCGCACGCACACACACACGTACACACACACACACTCCTGTTCACACACACACACGTGTTCACACACACACACCTGTTCACACACACACACCTGTTCACACACACACCTGTTCACACACACAAACACGTGTTCACACACACACACACTTGTTCACACACACATCTGTTCACACACTCACACCTGTTCACACACACACACGTGTTCACACACACAAACCTGTTCACAAACACACACAACTGTTCACACGCACACACACGTTCACAGACACACACGTTCACACACACACACACGTTCACACACACACACGTGTTCACAAACACACACACCGGTTCACACACACACGTGTTCACACACACACACACGTGTTCACACACACACACACCGGTTCACACACACACGTGTTCACACACACACACACGTGTTCACACACACACACACACACACGTGTTCACACGCACACACGTGTTCACACGCAGACACACGTGTTCACACACCCAGACACACGTGTTCACACACACAGACACACGTGTTCACACACACGTGTTCACTCACACACACCTGTTCACACACACACACGTGTTCACACACACTTGTTCACACACACACACACGTTTTCACACACACACACGTTCACACACACACATTCACACACACACGTTCACACACACACACATTCACACACACACGTGTTCACACACACACACGTGTTCACACACACACCTGTTCACACACACACCTGTCCACACATACACCTGTTCACACACACACCTGTTCACACACACACACGTGTTCACACACACCTGTTCACACACACACACCTGTTCACACGCACACACGTGTTCACACACACACACCTGTTCACAGACACACGTTTTCACACACACACACACGTTCACACACACATACATGTTCACACACACACACCTGTTCTCACACACACGTGTTCATACAATCACCTGTTAACACAGACACACACCTGTTCACACACACACACTTGTTCACACACACACAAGAGTTCAAACACACACACCTGTTCACACACACACCTGTGCACACACACACATGTTCACACACACACCTGTTCACACACACACCTGTTCTCACACACACAACTGTTCACACACACACACCTGTTCACACACACACACGTGTTCACACACACACACACACACACACTCACGTGTTCACACAAACACACGTACAGACACACACACCTGTTCACACACAAACACCTGTTCACACACACACACCTGTTCACACACACACCTATTCACACACACACGTGTTCACACACACACCTGTTCACACACACACACACGTGTTCACACACACACACGTTCTCACACACACATTCACACATACACACGTTCACACACACACACACATTCACACACACATCTGTTCACACACACACCTGTTCACACACACACACGTGTTCACACACACACACACCTGTTCACACACACACGTGTTCACACACACACACGTTCACACACACACATTCACACACACACACACACGTTCACACACACACATTCACACACACACCTGTTCACACACACACACCTGATCACACACACCAACCTGTTCACACACACACCTGTTCACACATATGTGTTCACACACACACACCTGTTCACATACACACACCTGTTCACACACACTGCTCACAAACACACACCTGTTCACACAGACACCTGTTCACACACACGTGTTCACACACACACGTGTTCACGCACACCCCTGTTCACACACACACACCTGCTCACGCACACACCTGTTCACACACACACCTGTTCACACACACACACACACGTGTTCACACACACACGTGTTCACACACACACACACACCTGTTCACACACACACTCCTGTTCACACACACATACCTGTTCACACACACACCTGTTCACACACATACCTGTTCACACACACACGTGTTCACACACACACACCTGTTCACACACACACCTGTTCACACACACACACACGTGTTCACACACACACACGTTCACACACACACACGTTCACAGACACACACACCTGTTCACACACATACGTTCACACATACACGTGTTCACACAAACACACTTTCACACACACACACGTGTTCACACACACACTCCTGTTCACACACACACCTGTTCACACACACACGTTCACACACGCGCGTGTTCACACTCACACGTGTTCACACACACACACGTGTTCACACACACATACACACGTGTTCACACACACACGTGTTCACACACACACACGTGTTCACACACACGCCTGTTCACACACACACGTGTTCACACACACGCACACCTGTTCACACACTCACACACCGGTTCACACACACACACAGGTGTTCACACACACAGACACACGTGTTCACACACACAGACACACGAGTTCACACTCACACACACTGGTTCACACACATACACACGTGTTCATACGCACACACACCTGTTCGCACACACACGTGTTCACACACACACCTGTTCACACACACACACCTGTTCACACAAACAACTGTTCACGCACACTGTTCACAAACACACACACGGGTTCACACACACACACACACGTGTTCACACACACCCCATTTCATACACACACACACCTGTTCACACACACACACGTGTTCACACAGACACGTGTTCACACACACACACGTGTTCACACACACGCCTGTTCACACACACACGTGTTCACACACACGCACACCTGTTCACACACTCACACACCTGTTCACACACACACACACGTGTTCACACACACAGACACACGTGTTCACACACACAGACACACGTGTTCACACTCACGCACACTGGTTCACACACATACACACGTGTTCATACGCACACACACCTGTTCGCACACACACGTGGTCACACACACACCTGTTCACACACACACACACCTGTTCACACAAACAACTGTTCACGCACACTGTTCACAAACACACACCTGTTCACACACACACGTGTTCACACACACACGTGTTCACACAAACACCTGTTCACACACACACACCTGTTCACACACACACGTGTTCACACACACACACACACGTGTTCACACACACACACCTGTTCTCACACAAAAACACCTGTTCACACACACACGTGTTCACACACACACGTGTTCACACAAACACCTGTTTACACACACACACCTGTTCACACACACACGTGTTCACACACACACACACACGTGTTCACACGCACACACCTGTTCTCACACAAAAACACCTGTTCACACACACACACGTGTTCACACACACACACGTGTTCACACACACACGTATTCAAACACACACACGTGTTCACACACACACATGTTCACACACACACACCTGTTCACACACACACACACCTGTTTACACACACACACACCTGTTCATACACACACCTGTTCACACACACACACCTGTTCACACACACACACCTTTTCACACACACACACCTGTTCACACACACAAACACGTGTTCACACACACACACACATGTTCACACACACACCTGTTCACACACTCACACCTGTTCACACACACACGTGTTCACACACACACACCTGTTCGCACACACACATGTTCACACACGCACACCTGTTCACACACACACACCTGTTCACATACACACCTGTTCACACACACTGTTCACAAACACACACCTGTTCACACACACACCTGTTCACACACACACGTGTTCACACACACACGTGTTCACACACACCCCATTTCACACACACACACCTGTTCACACACACACACGTGTTCACACACACACGTCTTCACACACACACACGTGTTCACACACACGCCTGTTCACACACACACGTGTTCACACACACGCACACCTGTTCACACACTCACACACCTGTTCACGCACACACACACGTGTTCACACACACAGATACACGTGTTCTCACACACAGACACACGTGTTGACACTCACACACACTGGTTCACACACACACACGTGTTCATACGCACACACACTTGTTCGCACACACACGTGTTCACACACACACCTGTTCACACACACACACCTGTTCACACAAACAACTGTTCACGCACACTGTTCAAAAACACACCTGTTCACACACACACGTGTTCACATACACACACGTGTTCACACACACACCTGTTCACACACACACACCTGTTCACACACACATTGTTCACAAACACACACCTGTTCACACACACACCTGTTCACACACACGTGTTCACACACACACGTGTTCACGCACACCCCTGTTCACACACACACACCTGTTCACACACACACCTGTTCACACACACACACGTGTTCACACACACACGTGTTCACACACACACACACCTGTTCACACACACACTCCAGTTCACACACACACACCTGTTCACACACACACCTGTTCACACACATACCTGTTCACACACACACGTGTTCACACACACACACCTGTTTACACACACACCTGTTCACACACACACCTGTTCACACACACACACGTGTTCACACACACACACGTTCACACACACACACGTTCACAGACACACACACCTGTTCACACACATACGTTCACACATACACGTGTTCACACAAATACACTTTCACACACACACACGTGTTCACACACACACTCCTGTTCACACACACACCTGTTCACACACACACGTTCACACACGCGCGTGTTCACACACACACGTGTTCACACACACACACGTGTTCACACACACACGTGTTCACACACACATACACACGTGTTCACATGCACACGTGTTCACACACACACACGTGTTCACACACACACGTGTTCACACACACACCTGTTCTCACACACACACACCTGTTCACACACACACCTGTTCACACACACAAACACGTGTTCACGCACACACACACTTGTTCACACACACATCTGTTCACACACTCACACCTGTTCACACACACACACGTGTTCACACACACAAACCTGTTCACAAACACACACAACTGTTCACACGCACACACACGTTCACAGACACACACGTTCACACACACACACACGTTCACACACACACACGTGTTCACAAACACACACACCGGTTCACACACACACGTGTTCACACACACACACACGTGTTCACACACACACACACCGGTTCACACACACACGTGTTCACACACACACACACGTGTTCACACACACACACACACACGTGTTCACACGCACACACGTGTTCACACGCAGACACACGTGTTCACACACCCAGACACACGTGTTCACACACACAGACACACGTGTTCACACACACGTGTTCACTCACACACACCTGTTCACACACACACACGTGTTCACACACACTTGTTCACACACACACACACGTTTTCACACACACACACGTTCACACACACACATTCACACACACACGTTCACACACACACACATTCACACACACACGTGTTCACACACACACACGTGTTCACACACACACCTGTTCACACACACACCTGTCCACACATACACCTGTTCACACACACACCTGTTCACACACACACACGTGTTCACACACACCTGTTCACACACACACACCTGTTCACACGCACACACGTGTTCACACACACACACCTGTTCACACACACACGTTTTCACACACACACACACACGTTCACACACACATACATGTTCACACACACACACCTGTTCTCACACACACGTGTTCATACAATCACCTGTTAACACAGACACACACCTGTTCACACACACACACTTGTTCACACTCACACACGAGTTCAAACACACACACCTGTTCACACACACACCTGTGCACACACACACATGTTCACACACACACCTGTTCACACACACACCTGTTCTCACACACACACACCTGTTCTCACGCACACAACTGTTCACACACACACACCTGTTCACACACACACACGTTTTCACACACACACACACACACACACACGTGTTCACACAAACACACGTACAGACACACACACCTGTTCACACACAAACACCTGTTCACACACACACACCTGTTCACACACACACCTATTCACACACACACGTGTTCACACACACACCTGTTCACACACACACACACGTGTTCACACACACACACGTTCTCACACACACATTCACACATACACACGTTCACACACACACACATTCACACACACACCTGTTCACACACACACACACCTGATCACACACACACCAGTTCACACACACACGTGTTCACACACACACGTGTTCTCACACACACACACACGTGTTCACACACACACACACGTGTTCACACACACACACACGTGTTCACACACACACACACACGTGTTCACACACACGTGTTCGCACACAGACACACGTGTTCACACACACAGACACGTGTTCACACACACAGACAGACGTGTTCACACACACACACACGTGTTCACTCCTGTTCAACACACACACACATGTTCCAACACACAAACGTTCACACACACACGTTCACACACACACAAACACACGTGTTCGCACACACACACACGTTCACACACACAGACGTTCACATATACATACGTTCACACACACACACGTGTTCACACACACACACGTGTTCACACAGACACGTGTTCACACACACACACACGTGTTCACACACTCACGTGTTCACACACACACACGTGTTCACACACACACCTGTTCACACACACACACAGCTGTCCTCACACACACACCTGTTCTCACACACACACACACGTGTTCACATGCACACACCTGTTCACACACACACGTTCACACACGCACGCGATCACACACACACACGTGATCACACACACACACCTGTTCAAACGCACACGTGTTCACACACACACACGTGTTCACACATACACGTGTCCACACACACACACACGTGTTCTCACACACTCACACACACACACACGTGTTCACACACACACACACCGGTTCACACACACACGTGTTCACACACACACACACGTGTTCACACACACACACACGTGTTCACACACACACACGTGTTCACACGCAGACACACGTGTTCACACACCCAGACACACGTGTTCACACACACAGACACACGTGTTCACACACACGTGTTCACTCACACTCACCTGTTCACACACACACACCTGTTCACACACACACGTGTTCACACACACACACGTGTTCACACACACACACCTGTTCACACACACACGTGTTCAGACACACACACACCTGTTCACACACACCCACCTGTTCACACACACACCTGTTCACACATACGTGTTCACACACACACACCTGTTCACATACACACACCTGTTCACACACACTGCTCACAAACACACACCTGTTCACACAGACACCTGTTCACACACACGTGTTCACACACACACGTGTTCACGCACACCCCTGTTCACACACACACACCTGTTCTCACACACACGTGTTCATACACACACCTGTTAACACCGACACACCCCTGTTCACACACACACCTGTTCACACACACACACGAGTTCACACACACACACACCTGTTCACACACACACCTGTGCACACACACACGTGTTCACACACACACCTGTTCACACACACACACATGTTCTCACACACACACACCTGTTCTCACACACACAACTGTTCACACACACACACCTGTTCACACACACACACGTGTTCACACACACACACGTGTTCACACACACACACGTACAGACACACACACCTGTTCACACACAAACACCTGTTCACACACACACCTGTTCACACACACACATCTGTTCACACACATACCTGTTCACACACACACACGTGTTCACACACACCTGTTCACACACACACCTGTTCACACACACACGTGTTCACACACACACACGTTCACACACACACATTCACACACACACACACGTTCACACACACACATTCACACACACACCTGTTCACACACACACACCTGATCACACACACCCACCTGTTCACACACACACCTGTTCACACATATGTGTTCACACACACACACCTGTTCACATACACACACCTGTTCACACACACTGCTCACAAACACACACCTGTTCACACAGACACCTGTTCACACACACGTGTTCACACACACACGTGTTCACGCACACCCCTGTTCACACACACACACCTGCTCACGCACACACCTGTTCACACACACACCTGTTCACACACACACACACACGTGTTCACACACACACGTGTTCACACACACACACACACCTGTTCACACACACACTCCTGTTCACACACACATACCTGTTCACACACACACCTGTTCACACACATACCTGTTCACACACACACGTGTTCACACACACACACCTGTTCACACACACACCTGTTCACACACACACCTGTTCACACACACACACACGTGTTCACACACACACACGTTCACACACACACACGTTCACAGACACACACACCTGTTCACACACATACGTTCACACATACACGTGTTCACACAAACACACTTTCACACACATACACGTGTTCACACACACACTCCTGTTCACACACACTCCTGTTCACACACACACGTTCACACACGCGCGTGTTCACACTCACACGTGTTCACACACACACACGTGTTCACACACACACGTGTTCACACACACATACACACGTGTTCACACACACACGTGTTCACGCACACACACGTGTTCACACACACACGTGTTCACACACACACACCTGTTCACACACACACCTGTTCACACACACACCTGTTCACACACACACACACGTGTTCACACACACACACGTTCACACACACACACGTTCACAGACACACACACCTGTTCACACACATACGTTCACACATACACGTGTTCACACAAACACACTTTCACACACACACACGTGTTCACACACACACTCCTGTTCACACTCACACGTGTTCACACACACACACGTGTTCACACACACACACGTGTTCACACACACATACACACGTGTTCACACACACACGTGTTCACACACACACACGTGTTCACACACACACGTGTTCGCACACACACACACGTGTTCGCACAAACACACACGTGTTCACACACACACGTGTTCACACACACACGTGTTCACACACACACCTGTTCACACACACACACCTGTTCTCACACACACACACGTGTTCACATGCACACACCTGTTCACACACACACGTTCACACACAGACGCGTTCACACACACACGTGTTCACACACACACCTGTTCACACGCACACGTGTTCACACACACACATGTGTTCACACACACACGTGTTCACACACACACACGTGTTCACACACACACACGTGTTCACACACTCACGTGTTCACACACACACACACGTCCACACGCAGACACACGTGTTCGCACACACAGACACACGTGTACACACACACAGACACACGTGTTCACACACACGTGTTCACTCACACACACCTGTTCTCACACACACACCTGTTCACACACACGTGTTCACACACACACACACGTGTTCACACACACACCTGTTCACACACACGCACCTGTTTACACACAAACACACCTGTTTACACACACACCTGTCCACACACACACACCTGTTCACACACACACGTGTTCACACACACACACGTGTTCACACACACCTGTTCACACACACACACACCTGTTCACACACACACACATGTTCACACACACACACCTGTTCACACACACACGTTTTCACACACACACACACCTGTTCACACACACAGAGGTTCAAACACACACACACGTTCACACACACACACATACCTGTTCACACACACACGTTTTCACATACACACACACACCTGTTCACACACTCAGAGGTTCACACACACACACGTTCACACACACGCACACACACACCTGTTCAAACACATACACACGTGTTCACACACACACACACGTGTTCACACACACACGTGTTCACACACACACATCCACACGCAGACACACGTGTTCACACACACAGACACACGTGTTCACACACACAGACACACGTGTTCACACACACACACGTGTTCACTCACACACACCTGTTCACACACACACACCTGTTCACACACACGTGTTCACACACACACACGTGTTCACACACACACCTGTTCACACACACGCACCTGTTTACACACAAACACACCTGTTCACACACACAACTGTCCACACACACACCTGTTCACACACACACGTGTTCACACACACACACAAGTGTTGACACACACCTGTTCACACACACACACCTGTTCGAACACACACACCTGTTCACACACACACACCTGTTCACACACACACACACCTGTTCACACACACAGAGGTACACACAGACACACACGTTCATACACACACACACCTGTTCACACACATACACACGTGTTCACACACACACACCTGTTCTCACACACACGTGTTCATACACACACCTGTTAACACCGACACACCCCTGTTCACACACACACATGTTCACACACACCCACGAGTTCACACACACACGCACCTGTTCACACACACACCTGTGCACACACACAACTGTCCACACACACACCTGTTCACACACACACGTGTTCACACACACACACAAGTGTTGACACACACCTGTTCACACACACACACCTGTTCACACACACACACGTGTTCACACACACACACGTGTTCACACAAACACACGTACAGACACACACACACCTGTTCACACACAAACACCTGTTCACACACACACCTGTTCACACACACACACCTGTTCACACACACACACGTGTTCACACACACACACCTGTTCACACACACACCTGTTCGCACACACACGTGTTCACAAACACACACGTTCACACACACACATTCACACACACACACGTTCACACACACACACATTCACACACACACCTGTTCACACACACACACACCTGATCACACACACCCACCTGTTCACACACACACCTGTTCACACATACGTGTTCACACACACACCTGTTCACATACACACACCTGTTCACACACACTGCTCACAAACACACATCTGTTCACACAGACACCTGTTCACACACACGTGTTCACACACACGCCTGTTCACACACACACGTGTTCACACACACGCACACCTGTTCACACACTCACACACCTGTTCACACACACACACACGTGTTCACACACACAGACACACGTGTTCACACACACAGACACACGTGTTCACACTCACGCACACTGGTTCACACACATACACACGTGTTCATACGCACACACACCTGTTCGCACACACACGTGGTCACACACACACCTGTTCACACACACACACACCTGTTCACACAAACAACTGTTCACGCACACTGTTCACAAACACACACCTGTTCACACACACACGTGTTCACACACACACGTGTTCACACAAACACCTGTTCACACACACACACCTGTTCACACACACACGTGTTCACACACACACACACACGTGTTCACACACACACACCTGTTCTCACACAAAAACACCTGTTCACACACACACGTGTTCACACACACACGTGTTCACACAAACACCTGTTCACACACACACACCTGTTCACACACACACGTGTTCACACACACACACGTGTTCACACACACACCTGTTCTCACACAAAAACACCTGTTCACACACACACACGTGTTCACACACACACACGTGTTCACACACACACGTATTCAAACACACACACGTGTTCACACACACACATGTTCACACACACACACCTGTTCACACACACACACACCTGTTTACACACACACACACCTGTTCATACACACACCTGTTCACACACACACACCTGTTCACACACACACACCTGTTCACACACACAAACACGTGTTCACACACACACACACATGTTCACACACACACCTGTTCACACACTCACACCTGTTCACACACACACGTGTTCACACACACACACCTGTTCGCACACACACATGTTCACACACGCACACCTGTTCACACACACACACCTGTTCACATACACACCTGTTCACACACACTGTTCACAAACACACACCTGTTCACACACACACCTGTTCACACACACACGTGTTCACACACACACGTGTTCACACACACCCCATTTCACACACACACACCTGTTCACACACACACACGTGTTCACACACACACGTCTTCACACACACACACGTGTTCACACACACGCCTGTTCACACACACACGTGTTCACACACACGCACACCTGTTCACACACTCACACACCTGTTCACGCACACACACACGTGTTCACACACACAGATACACGTGTTCTCACACACAGACACACGTGTTGACACTCACACACACTGGTTCACACACACACACGTGTTCATACGCACACACACTTGTTCGCACACACACGTGTTCACACACACACCTGTTCACACACACACACCTGTTCACACAAACAACTGTTCACGCACACTGTTCAAAAACACACCTGTTCACACACACACGTGTTCACACACACACACGTGTTCACACACACACCTGTTCACACACACACACCTGTTCACACACACACTGTTCACAAACACACACCTGTTCACACACACACCTGTTCACACACACGTGTTCACACACACACGTGTTCACGCACACCCCTGTTCACACACACACACCTGTTCACACACACACCTGTTCACACACACACACGTGTTCACACACACACGTGTTCACACACACACACACCTGTTCACACACACACTCCAGTTCACACACACACACCTGTTCACACACACACCTGTTCACACACATACCTGTTCACACACACACGTGTTCACACACACACACCTGTTTACACACACACCTGTTCACACACACACCTGTTCACACACACACACGTGTTCACACACACACACGTTCACACACACACACGTTCACAGACACACACACCTGTTCACACACATACGTTCACACATACACGTGTTCACACAAATACACTTTCACACACACACACGTGTTCACACACACACTCCTGTTCACACACACACCTGTTCACACACACACGTTCACACACGCGCGTGTTCACACACACACGTGTTCACACACACACACGTGTTCACACACACACGTGTTCACACACACATACACACGTGTTCACATGCACACGTGTTCACACACACACACGTGTTCACACACACACGTGTTCACACACACACCTGTTCTCACACACACACACCTGTTCACACACACACCTGTTCACACACACAAACACGTGTTCACACACACACACACTTGTTCACACACACATCTGTTCACACACTCACACCTGTTCACACACACACACGTGTTCACACACACAAACCTGTTCACAAACACACACAACTGTTCACACGCACACACACGTTCACAGACACACACGTTCACACACACACACACGTTCACACACACACACGTGTTCACAAACACACACACCGGTTCACACACACACGTGTTCACACACACACACACGTGTTCACACACACACACACCGGTTCACACACACACGTGTTCACACACACACACACGTGTTCACACACACACACACACACGTGTTCACACGCACACACGTGTTCACACGCAGACACACGTGTTCACACACCCAGACACACGTGTTCACACACACAGACACACGTGTTCACACACACGTGTTCACTCACACACACCTGTTCACACACACACACGTGTTCACACACACTTGTTCACACACACACACACGTTTTCACACACACACACGTTCACACACACACATTCACACACACACGTTCACACACACACACATTCACACACACACGTGTTCACACACACACACGTGTTCACACACACACCTGTTCACACACACACCTGTCCACACATACACCTGTTCACACACACACCTGTTCACACACACACACGTGTTCACACACACCTGTTCACACACACACACCTGTTCACACGCACACACGTGTTCACACACACACACCTGTTCACACACACACGTTTTCACACACACACACACACGTTCACACACACATACATGTTCACACACACACACCTGTTCTCACACACACGTGTTCATACAATCACCTGTTAACACAGACACACACCTGTTCACACACACACACTTGTTCACACTCACACACGAGTTCAAACACACACACCTGTTCACACACACACCTGTGCACACACACACATGTTCACACACACCTGTTCACACACACACCTGTTCTCACACACACACACCTGTTCTCACACACACAACTGTTCACACACACACACCTGTTCACACACACACACGTTTTCACACACACACACACACACACACACACACGTGTTCACACAAACACACGTACAGACACACACACCTGTTCACACACAAACACCTGTTCACACACACACACCTGTTCACACACACACCTATTCACACACACACGTGTTCACACACACACCTGTTCACACACACACACACGTGTTCACACACACACACGTTCTCACACACACATTCACACATACACACGTTCACACACACACACATTCACACACACACCTGTTCACACACACACACACCTGATCACACACACACCAGTTCACACACACACGTGTTCACACACACACGTGTTCTCACACACACACACACGTGTTCACACACACACACGTGTTCACACACACACACACGTGTTCACACACACACACACACGTGTTCACACACACGTGTTCGCACACAGACACACGTGTTCACACACACAGACACGTGTTCACACACACAGACAGACGTGTTCACACACACACACACGTGTTCACTCCTGTTCAACACACACACACATGTTCCAACACACAAACGTTCACACACACACGTTCACACACACACAAACACACGTGTTCGCACACACACACACGTTCACACACACAGACGTTCACATATACATACGTTCACACACACACACGTGTTCACACACACACACGTGTTCACACAGACACGTGTTCACACACACACACACGTGTTCACACACTCACGTGTTCACACACACACACGTGTTCACACACACACCTGTTCACACACACACACAGCTGTCCTCACACACACACCTGTTCTCACACACACACACACGTGTTCACATGCACACACCTGTTCACACACACACGTTCACACACGCACGCGATCACACACACACACGTGATCACACACACACACCTGTTCAAACGCACACGTGTTCACACACACACACGTGTTCACACATACACGTGTCCACACACACACACACGTGTTCTCACACACTCACACACACACACACGTGTTCACACACACACACCGGTTCACACACACACGTGTTCACACACACACACACGTGTTCACACACACACACACGTGTTCACACACACACACGTGTTCACACGCAGACACACGTGTTCACACACCCAGACACACGTGTTCACACACACAGACACACGTGTTCACACACACGTGTTCACTCACACTCACCTGTTCACACACACACACCTGTTCACACACACACGTGTTCACACACACACACGTGTTCACACACACACACCTGTTCACACACACACGTGTTCAGACACACACACACCTGTTCACACACACCCACCTGTTCACACACACACCTGTTCACACATACGTGTTCACACACACACACCTGTTCACATACACACACCTGTTCACACACACTGCTCACAAACACACACCTGTTCACACAGACACCTGTTCACACACACGTGTTCACACACACACGTGTTCACGCACACCCCTGTTCACACACACACACCTGTTCTCACACACACCTGTTCATACACACACCTGTTAACACCGACACACCCCTGTTCACACACACACCTGTTCACACACACACACGAGTTCACACACACACACACCTGTTCACACACACACCTGTGCACACACACACGTGTTCACACACACACCTGTTCACACACACACACATGTTCTCACACACACACACCTGTTCTCACACACACAACTGTTCACACACACACACCTGTTCACACACACACACGTGTTCACACACACACACGTGTTCACACAAACACACGTACAGACACACACACCTGTTCACACACAAACACCTGTTCACACACACACCTGTTCACACACACACATCTGTTCACACACATACCTGTTCACACACACACACGTGTTCACACACACACACACCTGTTCACACACACACCTGTTCACACACACACGTGTTCACACACACACACGTTCACACACACACATTCACACACACACACACGTTCACACACACACATTCACACACACACCTGTTCACACACACACACCTGATCACACACACCCACCTGTTCACACACACACCTGTTCACACATATGTGTTCACACACACACACCTGTTCACATACACACACCTGTTCACACACACTGCTCACAAACACACACCTGTTCACACAGACACCTGTTCACACACACGTGTTCACACACACACGTGTTCACGCACACCCCTGTTCACACACACACACCTGCTCACGCACACACCTGTTCACACACACACCTGTTCACACACACACACACGTGTTCACACACACACGTGTTCACACACACACACACACCTGATCACACACACACTCCTGTTCACACACACATACCTGTTCACACACACACCTGTTCACACACATACCTGTTCACACACACACGTGTTCACACACACACACCTGTTCACACACACACCTGTTCACACACACACCTGTTCACACACACACACACGTGTTCACACACACACACGTTCACACACACACACGTTCACAGACACACACACCTGTTCACACACATACGTTCACACATACACGTGTTCACACAAACACACTTTCACACACATACACGTGTTCACACACACACTCCTGTTCACACACACACCTGTTCACACACACACGTTCACACACGCGCGTGTTCACACTCACACGTGTTCACACACACACACGTGTTCACACACACACACGTGTTCACACACACATACACACGTGTTCACACACACACGTGTTCACACACACACACGTGTTCACACACACACGTGTTCACACACACACACCTGTTCACACACACACCTGTTCACACACACACCTGTTCACACACACACACACGTGTTCACACACACACACGTTCACACACACACACGTTCACAGACACACACACCTGTTCACACACATACGTTCACACATACACGTGTTCACACAAACACACTTTCACACACACACACGTGTTCACACACACACTCCTGTTCACACTCACACGTGTTCACACACACACACGTGTTCACACACACACACGTGTTCACACACACATACACACGTGTTCACACACACACGTGTTCACACACACACACGTGTTCACACACACACGTGTTCGCACACACACACACGTGTTCGCACAAACACACACGTGTTCACACACACACGTGTTCACACACACACGTGTTCACACACACACCTGTTCACACACACACACCTGTTCTCACACACACACACGTGTTCACATGCACACACCTGTTCACACACACACGTTCACACACAGACGCGTTCACACACACACGTGTTCACACACACACCTGTTCACACGCACACGTGTTCACACACACACATGTGTTCACACACACACGTGTTCACACACACACACGTGTTCACACACACACACGTGTTCACACACTCACGTGTTCACACACACACACACGTCCACACGCAGACACACGTGTTCGCACACACAGACACACGTGTACACACACACAGACACACGTGTTCACACACACGTGTTCACTCACACACACCTGTTCTCACACACACACCTGTTCACACACACGTGTTCACACACACACACACGTGTTCACACACACACCTGTTCACACACACGCACCTGTTTACACACAAACACACCTGTTTACACACACACCTGTCCACACACACACACCTGTTCACACACACACGTGTTCACACACACACACGTGTTCACACACACCTGTTCACACACACACACCTGTTCACACACACACACATGTTCACACACACACACCTGTTCACACACACACGTTTTCACACACACACACACCTGTTCACACACACAGAGGTTCAAACACACACACACGTTCACACACACACACACACCTGTTCACACACACACGTTTTCACATACACACACACACCTGTTCACACACTCAGAGGTTCACACACACACACGTTCACACACACACACACACACACCTGTTCAAACACATACACACGTGTTCAGACACACACACACGTGTTCACACTCACACGTGTTCACACACACACACATCCACACGCAGACACACGTGTTCACACACACAGACACACGTGTTCACACACACAGACACACGTGTTCACACACACACACGTGTTCACTCACACACACCTGTTCACACACACACACCTGTTCACACACACGTGTTCACACACACACACGTGTTCACACACACACCTGTTCACACACACGCACCTGTTTGCACACAAACACACCTGTTCACACACACAACTGTCCACACACACACCTGTTCACACACACACGTGTTCACACACACACACACGTGTTGACACACACCTGTTCACACACACACACCTGTTCGAACACACACACGTGTTCACACACACACACCTGTTCACACATACACACACCTGTTCACACACACACACACCTGTTCACACACACAGAGGTACACACAGACACACACGTTCATACACACACACACCTGTTCACACACATACACACGTGTTCACACACACACACCTGTTCTCACACACACGTGTTCATACACACACCTGTTAACACCGACACACCCCTGTTCACACACACACATGTTCACACACACACACGAGTTCACACACACACGCACCTGTTCACACACGCACCTGTGCACACACACACGTGTTCACACACACACCTGTTCACACACACACACCTGTTCTCACACACACACCTGTTCTCACACACACAACTGTTCACACACACACACCTGTTCACACACACACACGTGTTCACACACACACACGTGTTCACACAAACACACGTACAGACACACACACACCTGTTCACACACAAACACCTGTTCACACACACACCTGTTCACACACACACACCTGTTCACACACACACACGTGTTCACACACACACACCTGTTCACACACACACCTGTTCGCACACACACGTGTTCACAAACACACACGTTCACACACACACATTCACACACACACACGTTCACACACACACACATTCACACACACACCTGTTCACACACACACACACACCTGATCACACACACCCACCTGTTCACACACACACCTGTTCACACATACGTGTTCACACACACACCTGTTCACATACACACACCTGTTCACACACACTGCTCACAAACACACATCTGTTCACACAGACACCTGTTCACACACACGTGTTCACACACACACGTGTTCACGCACACCCCTGTTCACACACACACACCTGCTCACACACACACGTGTTCACACACACACCTGTTCACACACACACACACACGTGTTCACACAAACACGTGTTCACACACACACACACCTGTTCACACACACACTCCTGTTCACACACACACACCTGTTCACACACACACACCTGTTCACACACACACCTGTTCACACACACACCTGTTCACACACACACACACACGTGTTCACACACACACACGTTCACACACACACACGTTCACAGACACACACATCTGTTCACACACATTCGTTCACACATACACGTGTTCACACAAACACACTTTCACACAAACACACGTGTTCACACACACACTCCTGTTCACACACTCACCTGTTCACACACACACGTTCACACACGCGCGTGTTCACACACACACGTGTTCACACACACACACGTGTTCACACACACACACGTGTTCACACACACATACACACGTGTTCACACACACACGTGTTCACACACACACACGTTTTCACACACACACGTGTTCACACACACACCTGTTCTCACACACACACACCTGTTCACACACACACCTGTTCACACACAAACACACGTGTTCGCACGCACACACACACGTACACACACACACGCCTGTTCACACACACACACGTGTTCACACACACACACCTGTTCACACACACACACCTGTTCACACACACACCTGTTCACACACACAAACACGTGTTCACACACACACACACATGTTCACACACACACCTGTTCACACACTCACACCTGTTCACACACACACACGTGTTCACACACACACACCTGCTCGCACACACACATGTTCACACACGCACACCTGTTCACACACACACACCTGTTCACACACACACCTGTTCACACACACTGTTCACAAACACACACCGGTTCACACACACACCTGTTCACACACACGCTTTCACACACCACATTTCACACACACACCTGTTCACACACACACACCTGTTCACACACACACGTGTTCACACACACACACGTGTTCACACACACGCCTGTTCACACACACACGTGTTCACACACACGCACACCTGTTCACACACTCACACACCTGTTCACACACACACACACACGTGTTCACACACACAGACACACGTGTTCACACACACAGACACACGTGTTCACACTCACACACACTGGTTCACACACATACACAGGTGTTCATACGCACACACACCTGTTCGCACACACACGTGTTCACACACACACCTGTTCACACACACACACACACCTGTTCACACAAACAACTGTTCACGCACAGTGTTCACAAACACACACACGGGTTCACACACACACACACACGTGTTCACACACACCCCATTTCACACACACACTCCTGTTCACACTCACACACGTGTTCACACACACACGTGTTCACACACACACACGTGTTCACACACACGCCTGTTCACACACACACGTGTTCACACACACGCACATCTGTTCACACACTAACACACCTGTTCACACACACACACACACACGTGTTCACACACACAGACACACGTGTTCACACACACAGACACACGTGTTCACACTCACACACACTGGTTCACACACATACACATGTGTTCATACGCACACACACCTGTTCGCACACACACGTGTTCACACACAACCTGTTCACACAAACACACACCTGTTCACACAAACAACTGTTCACGCACACTGTTCACAAACACACACCTGTTCACACACACACGTGTTCACACACACACGTGTTCACACACACACACCTGTTCACACACACACGTGTTCACACACACACACGTGTTCACACACACACCTGTTCTCACACAAAAACACCTGTTCACACACACACACGTGTTCACACACACACACGTGTTCACACACACACGTATTCAAACACACACACGTGTTCACACACACACGTGTTCACACACACACACACCTGTTCACACACACACACACACACCTGTTTTCACACACACACACCTGTTCATACACACACCTGTTCACACACACACCTGTTCACACACACACACACCTGTTCACACACACACCTGTTCACACACACAAACACGTGTTCACACACACACACATGTTCATACACACACCTGTTCACACACTCACACCTGTTCACAGACACACACGTGTTCACACACACACACCTGTTCGCACACACACATGTTCACACACGCACACCTGTTCACACACACACACCTGTTCACATACACACCTGTTCACACACACTGTTCACAAACACACACCTGTTCACTCACACACCTGTTCACACACACACGTGTTCACACACACACGTGTTCACACACACACCATTTCACACACACACACCTGTTCACACACACACACGTGTTCACACACACACGTCTTCACACACACACACGTGTTCACACACACACCTGTTCACACACACACCTGTGCACACACACACGTGTTCACACACACACCTGTTCACACACACACATGTTCTCACACACACACCTGTTCTCACACACACAACTGTTCACACACACACACGTGTTCACACACACACCTGTTCACACACACACACATGTTCTCACACACACACACCTGTTCTCACACACACAACTGTTCACACACACACACCTGTTCACACACACACACGTGTTCACACACACACACGTGTTCACACAAACACACGTACAGACACACACACCTGTTCACACACAAACACCTGTTCACACACACACCTGTTCACACACACACATCTGTTCACACACACCTGTTCACACACACACACGTGTTCACACACACACACACACCTGTTCACACACACACCTGTTCACACACACACACGTTCACACACACACATTCACACACACACACGTTCACACACACACATTCACACACACACCTGTTCACACACACACACCTGATCACACACACCCACCTGTTCACACACACACCTGTTCACACATATGTGTCCACACACACACACCTGTTCACATACACACACCTGTTCACACACACTGCTCACAAACACACACCTGTTCACACAGACACCTGTTCACACACACGTGTTCACACACACACGTGTTCACGCACACCCCTGTTCACACACACACACCTGCTCACGCACACACCTGTTCACACACACACCTGTTCACACACACACACACACGTGTTCACACACACACGTGTTCACACACACACACACACACCTGTTCACACACACACTCCTGTTCACACACACATACCTGTTCACACACACACCTGTTCACACACATACCTGTTCACACACACACGTGTTCACACACACACACCTGTTCACACACACACCTGTTCACACACACACACACGTGTTCACACACACACACGTTCACACACACACACGTTCACAGACACACACACCTGTTCACACACATACGTTCACACATACACGTGTTCACACAAACACACTTTCACACACACACACGTGTTCACACACACACTCCTGTTCACACACACACCTGTTCACACACACACGTTCACACACGCGCGTGTTCACACTCACACGTGTTCACACACACACACGTGTTCACACACACACACGTGTTCACACACACATACACACGTGTTCACACACACACGTGTTCACACACACACACGTGTTCACACACACACGTGTTCACACACACACACCTGTTCACACACACACCTGTTCACACACACACCTGTTCACACACACACACACGTGTTCACACACACACACGTTCACACACACACACGTTCACAGACACACACACCTGTTCACACACATACGTTCACACATACACGTGTTCACACAAACACACTTTCACACACACACACGTGTTCACACACACACTCCTGTTCACACTCACACGTGTTCACACACACACACGTGTTCACACACACACACGTGTTCACACACACATACACATGTGTTCACACACACACGTGTTCACACACACACACGTGTTCACACACACACGTGTTCGCACACACACACACGTGTTCGCACAAACACGCACGTGTTCACACACACACACGTTCACACACACACGTGTTCACACACACACCTGTTCACACACACACACCTGTTCTCACACACACACACGTGTTCACATGCACACACCTGATCACACACACACGTTCACACACAGACGCGTTCACACACACACGTGTTCACACACACACCATTTCACACACACACACCTGTTCACACACACACACGTGTTCACACACACACGTCTTCACACACACACACGTGTTCACACACACACCTGTTCACACACACACCTGTGCACACACACACGTGTTCACACACACACCTGTTCACACACACACACATGTTCTCACACACACACCTGTTCTCACACACACAACTGTTCACACACACACACGTGTTCACACACACACCTGTTCACACACACACACATGTTCTCACACACACACACCTGTTCTCACACACACAACTGTTCACACACACACACCTGTTCACACACACACACGTGTTCACACACACACACGTGTTCACACAAACACACGTACAGACACACACACCTGTTCACACACAAACACCTGTTCACACACACACCTGTTCACACACACACATCTGTTCACACACACACCTGTTCACACACACACACGTGTTCACACACACACACACACCTGTTCACACACACACCTGTTCACACACACACACGTTCACACACACACATTCACACACACACACGTTCACACACACACATTCACACACACACCTGTTCACACACACACACCTGATCACACACACCCACCTGTTCACACACACACCTGTTCACACATATGTGTCCACACACACACACCTGTTCACATACACACACCTGTTCACACACACTGCTCACAAACACACACCTGTTCACACAGACACCTGTTCACACACACGTGTTCACACACACACGTGTTCACGCACACCCCTGTTCACACACACACACCTGCTCACGCACACACCTGTTCACACACACACCTGTTCACACACACACACACACGTGTTCACACACACACGTGTTCACACACACACACACACACCTGTTCACACACACACTCCTGTTCACACACACATACCTGTTCACACACACACCTGTTCACACACATACCTGTTCACACACACACGTGTTCACACACACACACCTGTTCACACACACACCTGTTCACACACACACACACGTGTTCACACACACACACGTTCACACACACACACGTTCACAGACACACACACCTGTTCACACACATACGTTCACACATACACGTGTTCACACAAACACACTTTCACACACACACACGTGTTCACACACACACTCCTGTTCACACACACACCTGTTCACACACACACGTTCACACACGCGCGTGTTCACACTCACACGTGTTCACACACACACACGTGTTCACACACACACACGTGTTCACACACACATACACACGTGTTCACACACACACGTGTTCACACACACACACGTGTTCACACACACACGTGTTCACACACACACACCTGTTCACACACACACCTGTTCACACACACACCTGTTCACACACACACACACGTGTTCACACACACACACGTTCACACACACACACGTTCACAGACACACACACCTGTTCACACACATACGTTCACACATACACGTGTTCACACAAACACACTTTCACACACACACACGTGTTCACACACACACTCCTGTTCACACTCACACGTGTTCACACACACACACGTGTTCACACACACACACGTGTTCACACACACATACACATGTGTTCACACACACACGTGTTCACACACACACACGTGTTCACACACACACGTGTTCGCACACACACACACGTGTTCGCACAAACACGCACGTGTTCACACACACACACGTGTTCACACACACACGTGTTCACACACACACCTGTTCACACACACACACCTGTTCTCACACACACACACGTGTTCACATGCACACACCTGATCACACACACACGTTCACACACAGACGCGTTCACACACACACGTGTTCACACACACACCTGTTCACACGCACACGTGTTCACACACACACATGTGTTCGCACACACACGTGTTCACACACACACACGTGTTCACACACACACACACGTGTTCACACACTCACGTGTTCACACACACGTGTTCACACACACACACACGTGTTCACACACACACCTGTTCACACACACGCACCTGTTTACACACAAACACACCTGTTCACACACACACCTGTCCACACACACACACCTGTTCACACACACACGTGTTCACACACACACACGTGTTGACACACACCTGTTCACACACACACACCTGTTCACACACACACACATGTTCACACACACACACCTGTTCACACACACACACACCTGTTCACACACACACGTTTTCACACACACACACACCTGTTCACACACACATAGGTTCAAACACACACACACGTTCACACACACACACACACCTGTTCACACACACACGCTTTCACATACACACACACACCTGTTCACACACACAGAGGTTCACACACACACACGTTCACACACACACACACACCTGTTCAAACACATACACACGTGTTCACACACACACACACGTGTTCACACACACACGTGTTCACACACACACACACATCCACACGCAGACACACGTGTTCACACACACAGACACACGTGTTCACACACACAGACACACGTGTTCACACACACACACGTGTTCACTCACACACACCTGTTCACACACACACACCTGTTCACACACACGTGTTCACACACACACACGTGTTCACACACACACCTGTTCACACACACGCACCTGTTTACACACAAACACACCTGTTCACACACACACCTGTCCACACACACACCTGTTCACACACACACGTGTTCACACACACACACACGTGTTGACACACACCTGTTCACACACACACACCTGTTCGTACACACACACGTGTTCACACACACACACCTGTTCACACACACACACACCTGTTCACACACACACACACCTGTTCACACACACAGAGGTACACACAGACACACACGATCATACACACACACACCTGTTCACACACATACACACGTGTTCACACACACACACCTGTTCTCACACACACGTGTTCATACACACACCTGTTAACACCGACACACCCCTGTTCACACACACACACATGTTCACACACACACACGAGTTCACACACACACACACCTGTTCACACACACACCTGTGCACACACACACGTGTTCACACACACACCTGTTCACACACACACACCTGTTCTCACACACACACCTGTTCTCACACACACAACTGTTCACACACACACACCTGTTCACACACACACACGTGTTCACACACACACACGTGTTCACACAAACACACGTACAGCCACACACACACCTGTTCACACACAAACACCTGTTCACACACACACCTGTTCACACACACACACCTGTTCACACACACACACGTGTTCACACACTCACACCTGTTCACACACACACCTGTTCGCACACACACGTGTTCACAAACACACACGTTCACACACACACATTCACACACACACACGTTCACACACACACATTCACACACACACCTGTTCACACACACACACCTGATCACACACACCCACCTGTTCACACACACACCTGTTCACACATACGTGTTCACACACACACCTGTTCACATACACACACCTGTTCACACACACTGCTCACAAACACACATCTGTTCACACAGACACCTGTTCACACACACGTGTTCACACACACACGTGTTCACGCACACCCCTGTTCACACACACACACCTGCTCACACACACACGTGTTCACACACACACCTGTTCACACACACACACACACGTGTTCACACACACACGTGTTCACACACACACACCTGTTCACACACACACTCCTGTTCACACACATACACCTGTTCACACACACACACCTGTTCACACACACACACGTTCACACACACACCTGTTCACACACACACACGTGTTCACACACACACACGTTCACACACACACACGTTCACAGACACACACACCTGTTCACACACATACGTTCACACATACACGTGTTCACACAAACACACTTTCACACAAACACACGTGTTCACACACACACTCCTGTTCACACACTCACCTGTTCACACACACACGTTCACACACGCGCGTGTTCACACACACACGTGTTCACACACACACACGTGTTCACACACACACACGTGTTCACACACACATACACACGTGTTCACACACACACGTGTTCACACACACACACGTTTTCACACACATACACACGTGTTCATACGCACACACACCTGTTCGCACACACACGTGTTCACACAAAACCTGTTCACACAAACACACACCTGTTCACACAAACTACTGTTCACGCACACTGTTCACAAACACACACCTGTTCACACACACACGTGTTCACACACACACGTGTTCACACACACACACCTGTTCACACACACACGTGTTCACACACACACACGTGTTCACACACACACACCTGTTCTCACACAAAAACACCTGTTCACACACACACACGTGTTCACACACACACACGTGTTCACACACACACGTATTCAAACACACACACGTGTTCACACACACACGTGTTCACACACACACACACCTGTTCTCACACACACACACACACACCTGTTTTCACACACACACACCTGTTCATACACACACCTGTTCACACACACACCTGTTCACACACACACACCTGTTCACACACACACCTGTTCACACACACAAACACGTGTTCACACACACACACATGTTCATACACACACCTGTTCACACACTCACACCTGTTCACACACACACACGTGTTCACACACACACACCTGTTCGCACACACACATGTTCACACACGCACACCTGTTCACACACACACACCTGTTCACATACACACCTGTTCACACACACTGTTCACAAACACACACCTGTTCACACACACACCTGTTCACACACACACGTGTTCACACACACACACGTGTTCACACACACACCATTTCACACACACACACCTGTTCACACACACACACGTGTTCACACACACACGTCTTCACACACACACGTGTTCACACACACGCCTGTTCACACACACACGTGTTCACACACACGCACACCTGTTCACACACTCACACACGTGTTCACAAACACACACACGTGTTCACACACACAGATACACGTGTTCACACACACAGACACACATGTTCACACTCACACACACTGGTTCACACACACACACATGTTCATACGCACACACACTTGTTCGCACACACACGTGTTCACACACACACCTGTTCACACACACACACCTGTTCACACACAAACACACGTGTTCGCACGCACACACACACGTACACACACACACACTCCAGTTCACACACACACACGTGTTCACACACACACACCTGTTCACACACACACACCTGTTCACACACACACCTGTTCACACACACAAACACGTGTTCACACACACACACACTTGTTCACACACACACCTGTTCACACACTCACACCTGTTCACACACACACGTGTTCACACACACACCTGTTCACAAACACACACAACTGTTCACACACACACACGTTCACAGACACACACGTTCACACGCACACACACGTTCACACACACACACGTGTTCACAAACACACACACACGCGTTCACACACAAACACGTGTTCAGACACACACACACCTGTTCACACACACACACCTGTTCACACACACACGTTCACACACACACGTGTTCACACACACACACTTGTTCACACACACACACCTGTTCACACACATACACACGTGTTCACCCACACACACGTGTTCACACACACACACGTGTTCACACACACACACCTGTTCACACACACACACCTGTTCACACACACACCTGTTCACACACACACCTGTTCACACACACGTTCATACACACACACACGTGTTCACACACTCACACACGTGTTCACACACACACCTGTTCTCACACACACGTGTTCATACACACACCTGTTAACACACACACACCTGTTCACACACACACCTGTTCACACTCACACACGTGTTCACACACAAACACCTGTGCACACACACACACCTGTTCACACACGCCTGTTGACACACACACACCTGTTCACACACACACACGTGTTCACACACGCACACACGTTCACACACACACGTTCACACACACGTTCACACACACATGTTCACAGACACACACGTTCACACACACGCGTGTTCACACACACACACGTGTTCACACACACATACACAAAGTTCACACACACGTGTTCACACACACACACATGTGTTCACACACACACCTGTCCAAACACACACACACCTGTTCTCACACACACACACCTGTTCACCCACACACACCTGTTCACACACACACACGTTCATACACACACACACGTGTTCACACACACACACACGTACACACACACACGCCTGTTCACACACACACGTGTTCACACACACCCGTGTTCACACACACACCTGTTCACAAACACACACACCTGTTCACACACACACACGTGTTCACACACACACCTGTTCACACAAACACACGTTCACACACACACACGTACACACACACACCTGTTCACACACACACCTGTTCACACTCACACACCTGTTCACACACACAGGTGTTCACACACACACACACCTGTTCACACACACACACGTGTTCACACACACGTTCACACACACACGTTCACACACACTCACGTATTCAAACACACACACGTGTTATCACACACACACCTGTTCACACACACACGTGTTCACACACACACCTGTTCACAAACACACACACCCGTTCACACACACACACGTTTTCACACACACACCTGTTCACACAAACACACGTTCACACACACACACGTACACACACACACCTGTTCACACACACACCTGTTCACACACACACACCTGTTCGCACACACACGTGTTCACACACGCACACCTGTTCACACACACACACCTGTTCACACACACTGTTCACAAACACACACCTGTTCACACACACACACCTGTTCACACACACACGTGTTCACACACACACGTGTTCACACACACCCCATTTCACACACACACACGTGTTCACACACACACACGTGTTCACACACACACGTGTTTACACACACCCACGTGATCACACAAACGCCTGTTTACACACACACGTGTTCACACACACGCACACCTGTTCACACACACACACACCTGTTCACACACACACACACGTGTTCACACACACAGACACACGTGTTCACACACACAGACACGCGTGTTCACACTCACACACACTGGTTCACACACACACACACGTGTTCATACGCACACACACCTGTTCGCACACACACGTGTTCACACACACACCTGTTCACACACACACACCTGTTCACACAAACAACTGTTCACGCACACTGTTCACAAACACACACCTGTTCACACACACACGTGTTCACACACACACACGTGTTCACACACACACCTGTTCACACACACACACCTGTTCACACACACACGTGTTCACACACACACACACGTGTTCACACACACACACCTGTTCTCACACACACACACCTGTTCACACACACACACGTGTTCACACACACACGTATTCACACACACACACGTGTTCACACACACACGTGTTCACACACACACGTGTTCACACACACACACCTGTTCACACACACACCTGTTCACACACACGTGTTCACACACACGTGTTCACACACACACACGTGTTCACACACATACACACACACGTGTTCACACACACACACGTGTTCACACACACACCTGTTCACACAAACACACGTTCACACACACACACGTACACACACACACCTGTTCACACACACACCTGTTCACACACACACACCTGTTCGCACACACACGTGTTCACACACGCACACCTGTTCACACACACACACCTGTTCACACACACTGTTCACAAACACTCACCTGTTCACACACACACACCTGTTCACACACACACGTGTTCACACACACACGTGTTCACACACACCCCATTTCACACACACACACGTGTTCACACACACACACGTGTTCACACACACACGTGTTCACACACACCCACGTGATCACACAAACGCCTGTTTACACACACACGTGTTCACACACACGCACACCTGTTCACACACACACACACCTGTTCACACACACACACACGTGTTCACACACACAGACACACGTGTTCACACACACAGACACGCGTGTTCACACTCACACACACTGGTTCACACACACACACACGTGTTCATACGCACACACACCTGTTCGCACACACACGTGTTCACACACACACCTGTTCACACACACACACCTGTTCACACAAACAACTGTTCACGCACACTGTTCACAAACACACACCTGTTCACACACACACGTGTTCACACACACACACGTGTTCACACACACACCTGTTCACACACACACACCTGTTCACACACACACGTGTTCACACACACACACACGTGTTCACACACACACACCTGTTCTCACACACACACACCTGTTCACACACACACACGTGTTCACACACACACACGTATTCACACACACACACGTGTTCACACACACACGTGTTCACACACACACACCTGTTCACACACACACACATGTTTTCACACACATCTGTTCACACACACACACCTGTTCATACACACACCTGTTCACACACACACACCTGTACACACACACACCTGTTCACACACACACACGTATTCACACACACACACGTATTCACACACACACACGTGTTCACACACACACGTGTTCACACACACACACCTGTTCACACACACACACATGTTTTCACACACATCTGTTCACACACACACACCTGTTCATACACACACCTGTTCACACACACACACCTGTACACACACACGCGTGTTCACACACACACACCTGTTCACACACACACGTTCACACACACACATGTTCACACACACACACACACACACTGGTTCACACACACACGTGTTCACACACACACACGTTAACACACACACACCTGTTCACACACACACGTGTTCACACACACACACCTGTTCACACACACACACACCTGTTCACACACACACCTGTTCACACACACACGTGTTCACACACACACCTGTTCACACACACACCTGTTCACACACACACCTGTTCACACACACACACCTATTCACACACACAGGTTCACACACACACGTGTCCAAACACACACGTGTTCACACACACACACCTGTTCAAAAACACACGTGTTCACACACACACACCTGTTCAGACAAACACGTTCACACACACACACACGTTCACACACACACGTGTTCACACACACACGTGTTCACACACATACACACACACGTGTTCACACACACACGTGTTCACACACACACCTGTTCACACACACACACACCTGTTCACACACACACGTGTTCACACACACACACCTGTTCACACACACACCTGTTCACACACACGTGTTCACACACACGTGTTCACACACACACACGTGTTCACACTCACACACGTGTTCATACACACACGTGTTCACACACATGCGTTCACACACACTCACGTGTTCACACACACACACCTGTTCAGACACACACCTGTTCACACACACAAACACGTGTTCACACACACACACACTTGTTCACACACACACCTGTTCACACACTCACACCTGTTCACAAACACACGTGTTCACACACACACACCTGTTCACAAACACACACACCTGTTCACACACACACACACGTTCACAGACACACACACGTGTTCATACGCACACACACCTGTTCGCACACACACGTGTTCACACACACACCTGTTCACACACACACACCTGTTCACACAAACAACTGTTCACGCACACTGTTCACAAACACACACCTGTTCACACACACACGTGTTCACACACACACACGTGTTCACACACACACCTGTTCACACACACACACCTGTTCACACACACACGTGTTCACACACACACACACGTGTTCACACACACACACCTGTTCTCACACACACACACCTGTTCACACACACACACGTGTTCACACACACACACGTATTCACACACACACACGTGTTCACACACACACGTGTTCACACACACACACCTGTTCACACACACACACATGTTTTCACACACATCTGTTCACACACACACACCTGTTCATACACACACCTGTTCACACACACACACCTGTACACACACACACCTGTTCACACACACACACGTATTCACACACACACACGTATTCACACACACACACGTGTTCACACACACACGTGTTCACACACACACACCTGTTCACACACACACACATGTTTTCACACACATCTGTTCACACACACACACCTGTTCATACACACACCTGTTCACACACACACACCTGTACACACACACGCGTGTTCACACACACACACCTGTTCACACACACACGTTCACACACACACATGTTCACACACACACACACACACACTGGTTCACACACACACGTGTTCACACACACACACGTTAACACACACACACCTGTTCACACACACACGTGTTCACACACACACACCTGTTCACACACACACACACCTGTTCACACACACACCTGTTCACACACACACGTGTTCACACACACACCTGTTCACACACACACCTGTTCACACACACACCTGTTCACACACACACACCTATTCACACACACAGGTTCACACACACACGTGTCCAAACACACACGTGTTCACACACACACACCTGTTCAAAAACACACGTGTTCACACACACACACCTGTTCAGACAAACACGTTCACACACACACACACGTTCACACACACACGTGTTCACACACACACGTGTTCACACACATACACACACACGTGTTCACACACACACGTGTTCACACACACACCTGTTCACACACACACACACCTGTTCACACACACACGTGTTCACACACACACACCTGTTCACACACACACCTGTTCACACACACGTGTTCACACACACGTGTTCACACACACACACGTGTTCACACTCACACACGTGTTCATACACACACGTGTTCACACACATGCGTTCACACACACTCACGTGTTCACACACACACACCTGTTCAGACACACACCTGTTCACACACACAAACACGTGTTCACACACACACACACTTGTTCACACACACACCTGTTCACACACTCACACCTGTTCACAAACACACGTGTTCACACACACACACCTGTTCACAAACACACACACCTGTTCACACACACACACACGTTCACAGACACACACACGTGTTCATACGCACACACACCTGTTCGCACACACACGTGTTCACACACACACCTGTTCACACACACACACCTGTTCACACAAACAACTGTTCACGCACACTGTTCACAAACACACACCTGTTCACACACACACGTGTTCACACACACACACGTGTTCACACACACACCTGTTCACACACACACACCTGTTCACACACACACGTGTTCACACACACACACACGTGTTCACACACACACACCTGTTCTCACACACACACACCTGTTCACACACACACACGTGTTCACACACACACACGTATTCACACACACACACGTGTTCACACACACACGTGTTCACACACACACACACCTGTTCACACACACACACATGTTTTCACACACATCTGTTCACACACACACACCTGTTCATACACACACCTGTTCACACACACACACCTGTACACACACACACCTGTTCACACACACACACGTATTCACACACACACGTATTCACACACACACACGTGTTCACACACACACGTGTTCACACACACACACCTGTTCACACACACACACATGTTTTCACACACATCTGTTCACACACACACACCTGTTCATACACACACCTGTTCACACACACACACCTGTACACACACACGCGTGTTCACACACACACACCTGTTCACACACACACGTTCACACACACACGTGTTCACACACACACACACACGTGTTAATACACACACACACGTGTTCACACACACACACGTGTTCACACACACACATGTTCACACACACACACACACACACTGGTTCACACACACACGTGTTCACACACACACACGTTAACACACACACACCTGTTCACACACACACGTGTTCACACACACACACCTGTTCACACACACACACCTGTTCACACACACACCTGTTCACACACACACGTGTTCACACACACACCTGTTCACACACACACCTGTTCACACACACACCTGTTCACACACACACACCTATTCACACACACAGGTTCACACACACACGTGTCCAAACACACACGTGTTCACACACACACACCTGTTCAAAAACACACGTGTTCACACACACACACCTGTTCAGACAAACACGTTCACACACACACACACGTTCACACACACACGTGTTCACACACACACGTGTTCACACACATACACACACACGTGTTCACACACACACGTGTTCACACACACACCTGTTCACACACACACACACCTGTTCACACACACACGTGTTCACACACACACACCTGTTCACACACACACCTGTTCACACACACGTGTTCACACACACGTGTTCACACACACACACGTGTTCACACTCACACACGTGTTCATACACACACGTGTTCACACACATGCGTTCACACACACTCACGTGTTCACACACACACACCTGTTCAGACACACACCTGTTCACACACACAAACACGTGTTCACACACACACACACACTTGTTCACACACACACCTGTTCACACACTCACACCTGTTCACACACACACGTGTTCACACACACACACCTGTTCACAAACACACACACCTGTTCACACACACACACGTTCACAGACACACACACGTGTTCATACGCACACACACCTGTTCGCACACACACGTGTTCACACACACACCTGTTCACACACACACACCTGTTCACACAAACAACTGTTCACGCACACTGTTCACAAACACACACCTGTTCACACACACACGTGTTCACACACAGACACGTGTTCACACACACACCTGTTCACACACACACACCTGTTCACACACACACGTGTTCACACACACACACACGTGTTCACACACACACACCTGTTCTCACACACACACACCTGTTCACACACACACACGTGTTCACACACACACACGTATTCACACACACACACGTGTTCACACACACACGTGTTCACACACACACACACCTGTTCACACACACACACATGTTTTCACACACATCTGTTCACACACACACACCTGTTCATACACACACCTGTTCACACACACACACCTGTACACACACACACCTGTTCACACACACACACGTATTCACACACACACACGTATTCACACACACACACGTGTTCACACACACACGTGTTCACACACACACACCTGTTCACACACACACACATGTTTTCACACACATCTGTTCACACACACACACCTGTTCATACACACACCTGTTCACACACACACCTGTACACACACACGCGTGTTCACACACACACACCTGTTCACACACACACGTTCACACACACACGTGTTCACACACACACCCACACACGTGTTAATACACACACACACGTGTTCACACACACACACGTGTTCACACACACACATGTTCACACACACACACACACACACTGGTTCACACACACACGTGTTCACACACACACACGTTAACACACACACACCTGTTCACACACACACGTGTTCACACACACACACCTGTTCACACACACACACACCTGTTCACACACACACCTGTTCACACACACACGTGTTCACACACACACCTGTTCACACACACACCTGTTCACACACACACACCTATTCACACACACAGGTTCACACACACACGTGTCCAAACACACACGTGTTCACACACACACACCTGTTCAAAAACACACGTGTTCACACACACACACCTGTTCAGACAAACACGTTCACACACACACACACGTTCACACACACACGTGTTCACACACACACGTGTTCACACACATACACACACACGTGTTCACACACACACACGTGTTCACACACACACCTGTTCACACACACACACACCTGTTCACACACACACGTGTTCACACACACACACCTGTTCACACACACACCTGTTCACACACACGTGTTCACACACACGTGTTCACACACACACGTGTTCACACTCACACACGTGTTCATACACACACGTGTTCACACACATGCGTTCACACACACTCACGTGTTCACACACACACACCTGTTCAGACACACACCTGTTCACACACACAAACACGTGTTCACACACACACACACTTGTTCACACACACACCTGTTCACACACTCACACCTGTTCACACACACACGTGTTCACACACACACACCTGTTCACAAACACACACACCTGTTCACACACACACACACGTTCACAGACACACACGTTCACACACACACACACGTTCACAAACACGCACACATGTTCACACACACACACCTGTTCGCACACACACACCTGTTCACACACACTGTTCACAAACACACACCTGTTCACACACACACGTGTTCACACACACACGTGTTCACAGACACCCCATTTCACACACACACACCTGTTCACACACACACACGTGTTCACACACACGTGTTCACACACACACACACGTGTTCACACAAACGCCTGTTCACACACACACGTGTTCACACACACGCCTGTTCACACACACACGTGTTCACACACACACCTGTTCACAAACACACACCTGTTCACACACACACACGTTTTCACACATACACATGTTCACACACGCACACCTGTTCACACACACACACCTGTTCACACACACTGTTCACAAACACACACCTGTTCACACACACACCTGTTCACACACACACGTGTTCACACACACACGTGTTCACACACACCCCATTTCACACACACACACGTGTTCACCCACACACACGTGTTCACACACACACGTGTTCACACACACCCACGTGATCACACAAACGCCTGTTTACACACACACGTGTTCACACACACGCACACCTGTTCACACACTCACACACCTGTTCACACACACACGTGTTCACACACACAGACACACGTGTTCACACACACAGACACACGTGTTCACACTCACACACACTGGTTCACACACACACACACGTGTTCATACGCACACACACCTGTTCGCACACACGCGTGTTCACACACACACCTGTTCACACACACACACCTGTTCACACAAACAACTGTTCACGCACACTGTTCACAAACACACACCTGTTCACACACACACGTGTTCACACACACACACGTGTTCACACACACACCTGTTCACAGACACACCTGTTCACACACACACGTGTTCACACACACACACACGTGTTCACACACACACACCTGTTCTCACACACACACACCTGTTCACACACACACGTGTTCACACACACACACGTATTCACACACACAGATACACGTGTTCACACACACAGACACACATGTTCACACTCACACACACTGGTTCACACACACACACATGTTCATACGCACACACACTTGTTCGCACACACACGTGTTCACACACACACCTGTTCACACACACACACCTGTTCACACACAAACACACGTGTTCGCACGCACACACACACGTACACACACACACACTCCAGTTCTCACACACACACGTGTTCACACACACACTCCTGTTCACACACACACACCTGTTCACACACACACCTGTTCACACACACAAACACGTGTTCACACACACACACACTTGTTCACACACACACCTGTTCACACACTCACACCTGTTCACACACACACGTGTTCACACACACACCTGTTCACAAACACACACAACTGTTCACACACACACACGTTCACAGACACACACGTTCACACGCACACACACGTTCACACACACACACGTGTTCACAAACACACACACACGCGTTCACACACAAACACGTGTTCAGACACACACACACCTGTTCACACACACACACCTGTTCACACACACACGTTCACACACACACGTGTTCACACACACACACTTGTTCACACACACACACCTGTTCACACACATACACACGTGTTCACCCACACACACGTGTTCACACACACACACGTGTTCACACACACACACCTGTTCACACACACACACCTGTTCACACACACACCTGTTCACACACACACACCTGTTCACACACACGTTCATACACACACACACGTGTTCACACACTCACACACGTGTTCACACACACACCTGTTCTCACACACACGTGTTCATACACACACCTGTTAACACACACACACCTGTTCACACTCACACACGTGTTCACACACAAACACCTGTGCACACACACACACCTGTTCACACACGCCTGTTGACACACACACACCTGTTCACACACACACACGTGTTCACACACGCACACACGTTCACACACACACGTTCACACACACGTTCACACACACATGTTCACAGACACACACGTTCACACACACATGTGTTCACACACACACCTGTCCAAACACACACACACCTGTTCTCACACACACACACCTGTTCACCCACACACACCTGTTCACACACACACACGTTCATACACACACACACGTGTTCACACACACACACACGTACACACACACACGCCTGTTCACACACACACGTGTTCACACACACCCGTGTTCACACACACACCTGTTCACAAACACACACACCTGTTCACACACACACACGTGTTCACACACACACCTGTTCACACAAACACACGTTCACACACACACACGTACACACACACACCTGTTCACACACACACCTGTTCACACTCACACACCTGTTCACACACACAGGTGTTCACACACACACACCTGTTCACACACACACACGTGTTCACACACACGTTCACACACACACGTTCACACACACTCACGTATTCAAACACACACACGTGTTATCACACACACACCTGTTCACACACACACGTGTTCACACACACACCTGTTCACAAACACACACACCTGTTCACACACACACACGTTTTCACACACACACCTGTTCACACAAACACACGTTCACACACACACACGTACACACACACCTGTTCACACACACACCTGTTCACACACACACACCTGTTCGCACACACACGTGTTCACACACGCACACCTGTTCACACACACACACATGTTCACACACACTGTTCACAAACACACACCTGTTCACACACACACCTGTTCACACACACACGTGTTCACACACACACGTGTTCACACACACCCCATTTCACACACACACACGTGTTCACACACACACACGTGTTCACACACACACGTGTTCACACACACCCACGTGATCACACAAACGCCTGTTTACACACACACGTGTTCACACACACGCACACCTGTTCACACACTCACACACCTGTTCACACACACACACACGTGTTCACACACACAGACACACGTGTTTACACACACAGACACACGTGTTCACACTCACACACACTGGTTCACACACACACACACGTGTTCATACGCACACACACCTGTTCGCACACACACGTGTTCACACACACACCTGTTCACACACACACACCTGTTCACACAAACAACTGTTCACGCACACTGTTCACAAACACACACCTGTTCACACACACACGTGTTCACACACACACACACGTGTTCACACACACACACACCTGTTCTCACACACACACACCTGTTCACACACACACACGTGTTCACACACACACACGTATTCACACACACACACGTGTTCACACACACACGTGTTCACACACACACACCTGTTCACACACACACACATGTTTTCACACACATCTGTTCACACACACACACCTGTTCATACACACACCTGTTCACACACACACACCTGTACACACACACACCTGTTCACACACACACACGTGTTCACACACACACGTATTCACACACACACACGTGTTCACACACACACGTGTTCACACACACACACCTGTTCACACACACACACATATTTTCACACACATCTGTTCACACACACACACCTGTTCATACACACACCTGTTCACACACACACACCTGTACACACACACACGTGTTCACACACACACACCTGTTCACACACACACGTTCACACACACACGTGTTCACACACACACACACACACACGTGTTAATACACACACACACGTGTTCACACACACACACGTGTTCACACACACACATGTTCACACACACACACACACACACACAGGTTCACACACACACGTGTTCACACACACACACGTTAACACACACACACCTGTTCACACACACACGTGTTCACACACACACACCTGTTCACACACACACACACCTGTTCACACACACACCTGTTCACACACACACGTGTTCACACACACACGTGTTCACACACACACCTGTTCACACACACACCTGTTCACACACACACACCTATTCACACACACAGGTTCACACACACACGTGTCCAAACACACACGTGTTCACACACACACACCTGTTCAAAAACACACGTGTTCACACACACACACCTGTTCAGACAAACACGTTCACACACACACACACGTTCACACACGCACGTGTTCACACACACACGTGTTCACACACGTACACACACACGTGTTCACACACACACACGTGTTCACACACACACCTGTTCACACACACACACCTGTTCACACACACACGTGTTCACACACACACACCTGTTCACACACACACCTGTTCACACACACGTGTTCACACACACGTGTTCACACACACACACGTGTTCACACTCACACACGTGTTCATACACACATGTGTTCACACACATGCGTTCACACACACTCACGTGTTCACACACACACACCTGTTCAGACACACACCTGTTCACACACACAAACACGTGTTCACACACACACACACACACTTGTTCACACACACACCTGTTCACACACTCACACCTGTTCACACACACACGTGTTCACACACACACACACCTGTTCACAAACACACACACCTGTTCACACACACACACACGTTCACAGACACACACGTTCACACACACACACACGTTCACAAACACACACACATGTTCACACACACACACCTGTTCGCACACACACGTGTTAACACACGCACACCTGTTCACACACACACACCTGTTCACAAACACACACCTGTTCACAAACACACACCTGTTCACACACACACGTGTTCACACACACACGTGTTCACACACACCCCATTTCACACACACACACCTGTTCACACACACACGTGTTCACACACACGTGTTCACACACACACACGTGTTCACACAAACGCCTGTTCACACACACACGTGTTCACACACACGCCTGTTCGCACACACACGTGTTCACACACACACCTGTTCACAAACACACACCTGTTCACACACACACACGTTTTCACACACACACCTGTTCACACAAACACACGTTCACACACACACGTACACACACACACCTGTTCACACACACACCTGTTCACACACACACACCTGTTCGCACACACACGTGTTCACACACGCACACCTGTTCACACACACACACCTGTTCACACACACTGTTCACAAACACACACCTGTTCACACACACACCTGTTCACACACACACGTGTTCACACACACACGTGTTCACACACACCCCATTTCACACACACACACGTGTTCACACACACACACGTGTTCACACACACACGTGTTCACACACACACACCTGTTCGCACACACACGTGTTAACACACGCACACCTGTTCACACACACACACCTGTTCACACACACACACCTGTTCACACACACTGTTCACAAACACACACCTGTTCACACACACACGTGTTCACACACACACGTGTTCACACACACCCCATTTCACACACACACACCTGTTCACACACACACGTGTTCACACACACACACGTGTTCACACAAACGCCTGTTCACACACACACGTGTTCACACACACACACACCTGTTCACACACTCACACACCTGTTCACACACACACACACGTGTTCACACACACAGACACACGTGTTAACACACACAGACACACGTGTTCACAATCACACACACTGGTTCACAGACACACACACGTGTTCATACGCACACACACCTGTTCGCACACACACGTGTTCACACACACACCTGTTCACACACACACACACCTGTTCTCACAAACAACTGTTCACGCACACTGTTCACAAACACACACCTGTTCACACACACACGTGTTCACACACACACACGTGTTCACACACACACCTGTTCACACACACACACCTGTTCACACACACGTGTTCACACACACACACACACGTGTTCACACACACACACCTGTTCTCTCACACACACACCTGTTCACACACACACACGTGTTCACACACACACACGTGTTCACACACACACACGTATTCACACACACACGTGTTCACACAAACACGTGTTCACACACACACACCTGTTCACACACATACACCTGTTCATACACACACCTGTTCACACACACACCTGTTCACACACACACACCTGTTCACACACACACCTGTTCACACACACAAACACGTGTTCACACACACACACATGTTCATACACACACCTGTTCACACACTCACACCTGTTCACACACACACACGTGTTCACACACACACACCTGTTCGCACACACACATGTTCACACACGCACACCTGTTCACACACACACACCTGTTCACATACACACCTGTTCACACACACTGTTCACAAACACACACCTGTTCACACACACACCTGTTCACACACACACGTGTTCACACACACACGTGTTCACACACACACCATTTCACACACACACACCTGTTCACACACACACACGTGTTCACACACACACGTCTTCACACACACACACGTGTTCACACACACGCCTGTTCACACACACACACGTGTTCACACACACGCACACCTGTTCACACACTCACACACCTGTTCACAAACACACACACGTGTTCACACACACAGATACACGTGTTCACACACACAGACACACATGTTCACACTCACACACACTGGTTCACACACACACACATGTTCATACGCACACACACTTGTTCGCACACACACGTGTTCACACACACACCTGTTCACACACACACACCTGTTCACACACAAACACACGTGTTCGCACGCACACACACACGTACACACACACACACTCCAGTTCACACACACACACGTGTTCAGACACACACACCTGTTCACACACACACACCTGTTCACACACACACCTGTTCACACACACAAACACGTGTTCACACACACACACACTTGTTCACACACACACCTGTTCACACACACACACCTGTTCACACACACACGTGTTCACACACACACCTGTTCACAAACACACACAACTGTTCACACACACACACGTTCACAGACACACACGTTCACACGCACACACACGTTCACACACACACACGTGTTCACAAACACACACACACGCGTTCACACACAAACACGTGTTCAGACACACACACACCTATTCACACACACACACCTGTTCACACACACACGTTCACACACACACGTGTTCACACACACACACTTGTTCACACACACACACCTGTTCACACACATACACACGTGTTCACCCACACACACGTGTTCACACACACACACGTGTTCACACACACACACCTGTTCACACACACACACCTGTTCACTCACACACCTGTTCACACACACACACCTGTTCACACACACGTTCATACACACACACACGTGTTCACACACTCACACACGTGTTCACACACACACCTGTTCTCACACACACGTGTTCATACACACACCTGTTAACACACACACATCTGTTCACACACACACCTGTTCACACTCACACACATGTTCACACACAAAAACCTGTGCACACACACACACCTGTTCACACACGCCTGTTGACACACACACCTGTTCACACACACACACGTGTTCACACACGCACACACGTTCACACACACACGTTCACACACACGTTCACACACACATGTTCACAGACACACACGTTCACACACACGTGTGTTCACACACACACACGTGTTCACACACACACGTGTTCACACACATACACACACACGTGTTCACACACACACACGTGTTCACACACACACCTGTTCACACACACACACACCTGTTCACACACACACGTGTTCACACACACACACCTGTTCACACACACACCTGTTCACACACACGTGTTCACACACACGTGTTCACACACACACACGTGTTCACACTCACACACGTGTTCATACACACACGTGTTCACACACATGCGTTCACACACACTCACGTGTTCACACACACACACCTGTTCAGACACACACCTGTGCACACACACAAACACGCGTTCACACACACACACACACTTGTTCACACACACACCTGTTCACACACTCACACCTGTTCACACACACACGTGTTCACACACACACACCTGTTCACAAACACACACACCTGTTCACACACACACACACGTTCACAGACACACACGTTCACACACACACACACGTTCACAAACACACACACATGTTCACACACACACACCTGTTCGCACACACACGTGTTAACACACGCACACCTGTTCACACACACACACCTGTTCACACACACTGTTCACAAACACACACCTGTTCACACACACACGTGTTCACACACACACGTGTTCACACACACCCCATTTCACACACACACCTGTTCACACACACACACGTTTTCACACACACGTGTTCACACACACACACGTGTTCACACAAACGCCTGTTCACACACACACGTGTTCACACACACGCACACCTGTTCACACACTCACACACCTGTTCACACACACACACACGTGTTCACACACACAGACACACGTGTTCACACACACAGACAAACGTGTTCACAATCACACACACTGGTTCACAGACACACACACGTGTTCATACGCACACACACCTGTTCGCACACACACGTGTTCACACACACACCTGTTCACACACAAACACACCTGTTCACACAAACAACTGTTCACGCACACTGTTCACAAACACACACCTGTTCACACACACACGTGTTCACACACACACACGTGTTCACACACACACCTGTTCACACACACACACCTGTTCACACACACGTATTCACACACACACACACACGTGTTCACACACACACACCTGTTCTCACACACACACCTGTTCACACACACACACGTGTTCACACACACACACGTGTTCACACACACACACGTATTCACACACACACGTGTTCACACAAACACGTGTTCACACACACACACCTGTTCACACACACACACACATGTTTTCACACACATCTGTTCACACACACACACCTGTTCATACACACACCTATTCACACACACACCTGTACACACAAAAAGGTGTTCACACACACACACCTGTTCACACACACACATTCACACACACACGTGTTCACACACACACACACGTGTTAATACACACACACACACGTGTTCACACACACACACGTGTTCACACACACACACATGTTCACACACACACACACTGGTTCACACACACGTGTTCACACACACACGTTAACACACACACACCTGTTCACACACACACGTGTTCACACACACACACCTGTTCACACACACACACACCTGTTCACACACACACCTGTTCACACACACACACGTGTTCACACACACACGTGTTCACACACACACCTGTTCACACACACACCTATTCACACACACAGGTTCACACACACAGGTTCACACACACACATGTCCAAACACACACGTGTCCACACACACACACCTGTTCAAAAACACACGTGTTCACACACACACCTGTTCAGACACACACGTTCACACACACACACGTTCACACACACACGTGTTCACACACACACACGTGTTCACACACATACACACACACGTGTTCACACACACACGTGTTCACACACACACCTGTTCACACACACACACCTGTTCACACACACACGTGTTCACACACACACACCTGTTCACACACACGTGTTCACACACGTGTTCACACACACACACGTGTTCACACTCACACACGTGTTCATACACACACGTGTTCACACACATGCGTTCACACACACACACGTGTTCACACACACAACTGTTCACACACACACGTGTTCACACACACACGCCTGTTCACACACACGTTCACACACACACACACGTGTTCACACACACACCCACGTGTTCACACACACACCTGTTCACACACACTCGTGTTAACACACACGTTTTCACACATACACACACGTGTTCACACACACACACACACGTGTTCACACACACGTGTTCACACACACACACGTGTTCACACCCACACACACGTGTTCACACACACGTGTTCACACACACACACACGTGTTCGCACACACAGACATTCGTGTTCACACACACAGACACACGTGTTCACACACACACACTGGTTCACAAACACACACGTGTTCACACACACACACGTGTTCACACACACACACCTGTTCGCACACACACGTGTTCACACACACACCTGTTCACAAACACACACCTGTTCACATACACACACCTGTTCACACACACTGTTCACAAACACACACCTGTTCACACACACGTGTTCACACACACACGTGTTCATGCACACCCCTGTTCACACACACACACCTGTTCACACACACACCTGTTCACACACACACACGTGTTCACACACACACGTGTTCACACACACACACCTGTTCACACACACACACACCTGTTCACACACACACACCTGTTCACAAACACACCTGTTCACACACATACCTGTTCACACACACACGTGTTCACACACACAAAACTGTTCACACACACACCTGTTCACACACACACCTGTTCACACACACACACGTGTTCACACACACACACATTCACACACACACACGTTCACAGACACACACACCTGTTCACACACATACGTTCACACATACAAGTGTTCACACAAACACACTTTCACACACACACACGTGTTCACACACACTCTCCTGTTCACACACACACCTGTTCATACACACACGTTCACACACGCGCGTGTTCACACACACACGTGTTCACACACACACACGTGTTCACACACACACCTGTTCACACACACACGTGTTCACACACACACGTGTTCACACACACACACCTGTTCACACACACACACCTGTTCACACACACACCTGTTCACAAACACACCTGTTCACACACATACCTGTTCACACACACACGTGTTCACACACACAAACCTGTTCACACACACACCTGTTCACACACACACCTGTTCACACACACACGTGTTCACACACACACGTGTTCACACACTCCCCATTTCACACACACACACGTGTTCACACACACACACGTGTTCACACACACACGTGTTCACACACACCCACGTGATCACACAAACGCCTGTTTACACACACACGTGTTCACACACACGCACACCTGTTCACACACACACACCTGTTCACACACACACACACGTGTTCACACACACAGACACACGTGTTCACACACACAGACACACGTGTTCACACTCACACACACTGGTTCACACACACACACACGTGTTCATACGCACACACACCTGTTCGCACACACACGTGTTCACACACACACACCTGTTCACACACACACACCTGTTCACACAAACAACTGTTCACGCACACTGTTCACAAACACACACCTGTTCACACACACACGTGTTCACACACACACACGTGTTCACACACACACCTGTTCACACACACACACCTGTTCACACACACACGTGTTCACACACACACACACGTGTTCACACACACACACCTGTTCTCACACACACACACCTGTTCACACACACGTGTTCACACACACGTGTTCACACACACACACGTGTTCACACTCACACACGTGTTCATACACACACGTGTTCACACACATGCGTTCACACACACTCACGTGTTCACACACACACACCTGTTCAGACACACACCTGTTCACACACACAAACACGTGTTCACACACACACACACACACTTGTTCACACACACACCTGTTCACACACTCACACCTGTTCACACACACACGTGTTCACACACACACACCTGTTCACAAACACACACACCTGTTCACACACACACACACGTTCACAGACACACACGTTCACACACACACACACGTTCACAAACACACACACATGTTCACACACACACACCTGTTCGCACACACACGTGTTAACACACGCACACCTGTTCACACACACACACGTGTTCACACACACACACCTGTTCACACACACTGTTCACAAACACACACCTGTTCACACACACACGTGTTTACACACACACGTGTTCACACACACCCCATTTCACACACACACACCTGTTCACACACACACACACGTGTTCACACACACACACGTGTTCACACAAACGCCTGTTCACACACACACGTGTTCACACACACGCACACCTGTTCACACACTCACACACCTGTTCACACACACACACACACGTGTTCACACACACAGACACACGTGTTCACAATCACACACACTGGTTCACAGACACACACACGTGTTCATACGCACACACACCTGTTCGCACACACACGTGTTCACACACACACCTGTTCACACACACACACACCTGTTCACACAAACAACTGTTCACGCACACTGTTCACAAACACACACCTGTTCACACACACACGTGTTCACACACACACACGTGTTCACACACACACCTGTTCACACACACACACCTGTTCACACACACGTGTTCACACACACACACACACGTGTTCACACACACACACCTGTTCTCTCACACACACACCTGTTCACACACACACACGTGTTCACACACACACACGTGTTCACACACACACACGTATTCACACACACACGTGTTCACACAAACACGTGTTCACACAGACACACCTGTTCACACACATACACCTGTTCATACACACACCTGTTCACACACACACCTGTTCACACACACACACCTGTTCACACACACACCTGTTCACACACACAAACACGTGTTCACACACACACACATGTTCATACACACACCTGTTCACACACTCACACCTGTTCACACACACACACGTGTTCACACACACACACCTGTTCGCACACACACATGTTCACACACGCACACCTGTTCACACACACACACCTGTTCACATACACACCTGTTCACACACACTGTTCACAAACACACACCTGTTCACACACACACGTGTTCACACACACACGTGTTCACACACACACCATTTCACACACACACACCTGTTCACACACACACACGTGTTCACACACACACGTCTTCACACACACACACGTGTTCACACACACGCCTGTTCACACACACACACGTGTTCACACACACGCACACCTGTTCACACACTCACACACCTGTTCACAAACACACACACGTGTTCACACACACAGATACACGTGTTCACACACACAGACACACATGTTCACACTCACACACACTGGTTCACACACACACACATGTTCATACGCACACACACTTGTTCGCACACACACGTGTTCACACACACACCTGTTCACACACACACACCTGTTCACACACAAACACACGTGTTCGCACGCACACACACACGTACACACACACACTCCAGTTCACACACACACACGTGTTCACACACACACACCTGTTCACACACACACACCTGTTCACACACACACCTGTTCACACACACAAACACGTGTTCACACACACACACACTTGTTCACACACACACCTGTTCACACACTCACACCTGTTCACACACACACGTGTTCACACACACACCTGTTCACAAACACACACAACTGTTCACACACACACACGTTCACAGACACACACGTTCACACGCACACACACGTTCACACACACACACGTGTTCACAAACACACACACACGCGTTCACACACAAACACGTGTTCAGACACACACACACCTGTTCACACACACACACCTGTTCACACACACACGTTCACACACACACGTGTTCACACACACACACTTGTTCACACACACACACCTGTTCACACACATAGACACGTGTTCACCCACACACACGTGTTGACACACACACACGTGTTCACACACACACACCTGTTCACACACACACACCTGTTCACTCACACACCTGTTCACACACACACACCTGTTCACACACACGTTCATACACACACACACGTGTTCACACACTCACACACGTGTTCACACACACACCTGTTCTCACACACACGTGTTCATACACACACCTGTTAACACACACACACCTGTTCACACACACACCTGTTCACACTCACACACATGTTCACACACAAACACCTGTGCACACACACACACCTGTTCACACACGCCTGTTGACACACACACACCTGTTCACACACACACACGTGTTCACACACGCACACACGTTCACACACACACGTTCACACACACGTTCACACACACATGTTCACAGACACACACGTTCACACACACGCGTGTTCACACACACACACGTGTTCACACACACACGTGTTCACACACATACACACACACGTGTTCACACACACACACGTGTTCACACACACACCTGTTCACACACACACACACCTGTTCACACACACACGTGTTCACACACACACACACCTGTTCACACACACACCTGTTCACACACACGTGTTCACACACACGTGTTCACACACACACACGTGTTCACACACACACACACCTGTTCACACACTCACACCTGTTCACACACATGCGTTCACACACACTCACGTGTTCACACACACACACACACACGTGTTAATACACACACACACGTGTTCACACAAACACACGTGTTCACACACACACATGTTCACACACACACACACACACACACTGGTTCACACACACACGTGTTCACACACACACACGTTAACACACACACACCTGTTCACACACACACGTGTTCACACACACACACCTGTTCACACACACACACACCTGTTCACACACACACCTGTTCACACACACACGTGTTCACACACACACGTGTTCACACACACACCTGTTCACACACACACCTGTTCACACACACACACCTATTCACACACACAGGTTCACACACACACGTGTCCAAACACACACGTGTTCACACACACACACCTGTTCAAAAACACACGTGTTCACACACACACACACCTGTTCAGACAAACACGTTCACACACACACACACGTTCACACACACACGTGTTCACACACACACGTGTTCACACACATACACACACACGTGTTCACACACACACACGTGTTCACACACACACCTGTTCACACACACACACACCTGTTCACACACACACGTGTTCACACACACACACCTGTTCACACACACACCTGTTCACACACACGTGTTCACACACACGTGTTCACACACACACACGTGTTCACACTCACACACGTGTTCATACACACACGTGTTCACACACATGCGTTCACACACACTCACGTGTTCACACACACACACCTGTTCAGACACACACCTGTTCACACACACAAACACGTGTTCACACACACACACACACTTGTTCACACACACACCTGTTCACACACTCACACCTGTTCACACACACACGTGTTCACACACACACACCTGTTCACAAACACACACACCTGTTCACACACACACACACGTTCACAGACACACACGTTCACACACACACACGTTCACAAACACACACACATGTTCACACACACACACCTGTTCGCACACACACACCTGTTCACACACACTGTTCACAAACACACACCTGTTCACACACACACGTGTTCACACACACACGTGTTCACACACACCCCATTTCACACACAGACACCTGTTCACACACACACACGTGTTCACACACACGTGTTCACACACACACACGTGTTCACACAAACGCCTGTTCACACACACACGTGTTCACACACACGCCTGTTCACACACACACGTGTTCACACACACACCTGTTCACACACACACACGTTTTCACACACACACCTGTTCACACAAACACACGTTCACACACACACACGTACACACACACACCTGTTCACACACACACCTGTTCACACACACACACCTGTTCGCACACACACGTGTTCACACACGCACACCTGTTCACACACACACACCTGTTCACACACACTGTTCACAAACACACACCTGTTCACACACACACCTGTTCACACACACACGTGTTCACACACACCCCATTTCACACACACACCTGTTCACACACACACACGTGTTCACACACACGTGTTCACACACACACACGTGTTCACACAAACGCCTGTTCACACACACACGTGTTCACACACACGCACACCTGTTCACACACTCACACACCTGTTCACACACACACACACGTGTTCACACACACAGACACACGTGTTCACACACACAGACAAACGTGTTCACAATCACACACACTGGTTCACAGACACACACACGTGTTCATACGCACACACACCTGTTCGCACACACACGTGTTCACACACACACCTGTTCACACACAAACACACCTGTTCACACAAACAACTGTTCACGCACACTGTTCACAAACACACACCTGTTCACACACACACGTGTTCACACACACACACGTGTTCACACACACACCTGTTCACACACACACACCTGTTCACACACACGTGTTCACACACACACACACACGTGTTCACACACACACACCTGTTCTCACACACACACCTGTTCACACACACACACGTGTTCACACACACACACGTGTTCACACACACACACGTATTCACACACACACGTGTTCACACAAACACGTGTTCACACACACACACCTGTTCACACACACACACACACACATGTTTTCACACACATCTGTTCACACACACACACCTGTTCATACACACACCTATTCACACACACACACCTGTACACACAAACACGTGTTCACACACACACACCTGTTCACACACACACATTCACACACACACGTGTTCACACACACACACACGTGTTAATACACACACACACACGTGTTCACACACACACACGTGTTCACACACACACACATGTTCACACACACACACACTGGTTCACACACACGTGTTCACACACACACGTTAACACACACACACCTGTTCACACACACACGTGTTCACACACACACACCTGTTCACACACACACACACCTGTTCACACACACACCTGTTCACACACACACACGTGTTCACACACACACGTGTTCACACACACACCTGTTCACACACACACCTATTCACACACACAGGTTCACACACACAGGTTCACACACACACATGTCCAAACACACACGTGTCCACACACACACACCTGTTCAAAAACACACGTGTTCACACACACACCTGTTCAGACACACACGTTCACACACACACACGTTCACACACACACGTGTTCACACACACACACGTGTTCACACACATACACACACACGTGTTCACACACACACGTGTTCACACACACACCTGTTCACACACACACACCTGTTCGCACACACACGTGTTCACACACACACACCTGTTCACACGCACACCTGTTCACACACACACCTGTTCACACACACGTGTTCACACACGTGTTCACACACACACACGTGTTCACACTCACACACGTGTTCATACACACACGTGTTCACACACATGCGTTCACACACACACACGTGTTCACACACACAACTGTTCACACACACACGTGTTCACACACACACGCCTGTTCACACACACGTTCACACACACACACACGTGTTCACACACACACCCACGTGTTCACACACACACCTGTTCACACACTCGTGTTAACACACACGTTTTCACACATACACACACGTGTTCACACACACACACACACGTGTTCACACACACGTGTTCACACACACACACACGTGTTCACACCCACACACACGTGTTCACACACACGTGTTCACACACACACACACGTGTTCGCACACACAGACATTCGTGTTCACACACACAGACACACGTGTTCACACACACACACTGGTTCACAAACACACACGTGTTCACACACACACACGTGTTCACACACACACACCTGTTCGCACACACACGTGTTCACACACACACCTGTTCACAAACACACACCTGTTCACATACACACACCTGTTCACACACACTGTTCACAAACACACACCTGTTCACACACACGTGTTCACACACACACGTGTTCATGCACACCCCTGTTCACACACACACACCTGTTCACACACACACCTGTTCACACACACACACGTGTTCACACACACACGTGTTCACACACACACACCTGTTCACACACACACACACCTGTTCACACACACACACCTGTTCACAAACACACCTGTTCACACACATACCTGTTCACACACACACGTGTTCACACACACAAAACTGTTCACACACACACCTGTTCACACACACACCTGTTCACACACACACACGTGTTCACACACACACACATTCACACACACACACGTTCACAGACACACACACCTGTTCACACACATACGTTCACACATACAAGTGTTCACACAAACACACTTTCACACACACACACGTGTTCACACACACTCTCCTGTTCACACACACACCTGTTCATACACACACGTTCACACACGCGCGTGTTCACACACACACGTGTTCACACACACACACGTGTTCACACACACACCTGTTCACACACACACGTGTTCACACACACACGTGTTCACACACACACACCTGTTCACACACACACACCTGTTCACACACACACCTGTTCACAAACACACCTGTTCACACACATACCTGTTCACACACACACGTGTTCACACACACAAACCTGTTCACACACACACCTGTTCACACACACACCTGTTCACACACACACGTGTTCACACACACACGTGTTCACACACTCCCCATTTCACACAAACACACGTGTTCACACACACACACGTGTTCACACACACACGTGTTCACACACACCCACGTGATCACACAAACGCCTGTTTACACACACACGTGTTCACACACACGCACACCTGTTCACACACTCACACACCTGTTCACACACACACACACGTGTTCACACACACAGACACACGTGTTCACACACACAGACACACGTGTTCACACTCACACACACTGGTTCACACACACACACACACGTGTTCATACGCACACACACCTGTTCGCACACACACGTGTTCACACACACACACCTGTTCACACACACACACCTGTTCACACAAACAACTGTTCACGCACACTGTTCACAAACACACACCTGTTCACACACACACGTGTTCACACACACACACGTGTTCACACACACACCTGTTCACACACACACACCTGTTCACACACACACGTGTTCACACACACACACACACGTGTTCACACACACACACCTGTTCTCACACACACACACCTGTTCACACACACGTGTTCACACACACGTGTTCACACACACACACGTGTTCACACTCACACACGTGTTCATACACACACGTGTTCACACACATGCGTTCACACACACTCACGTGTTCACACACACACACCTGTTCAGACACACACCTGTTCACACACACAAACACGTGTTCACACACACACACACACACTTGTTCACACACACACCTGTTCACACACTCACACCTGTTCACACACACACGTGTTCACACACACACACCTGTTCACAAACACACACACCTGTTCACACACACACACACGTTCACAGACACACACGTTCACACACACACACACGTTCACAAACACACACACATGTTCACACACACACACCTGTTCGCACACACACGTGTTAACACACGCACACCTGTTCACACACACACACGTGTTCACACACACACACCTGTTCACACACACTGTTCACAAACACACACCTGTTCACACACACACGTGTTCACACACACACGTGTTCACACACACCCCATTTCACACACACACACCTGTTCACACACACACACACGTGTTCACACACACACACGTGTTCACACAAACGCCTGTTCACACACACACGTGTTCACACACACGCACACCTGTTCACACACTCACACACCTGTTCACACACACACACACACGTGTTCACACACACAGACACACGTGTTCACAATCACACACACTGGTTCACAGACACACACACGTGTTCATACGCACACACACCTGTTCGCACACACACGTGTTCACACACACACCTGTTCACACACACACACACCTGTTCACACAAACAACTGTTCACGCACACTGTTCACAAACACACACCTGTTCACACACACACGTGTTCACACACACACACGTGTTCACACACACACCTGTTCACACACACACACCTGTTCACACACACGTGTTCACACACACACACACACGTGTTCACACACACACACCTGTTCTCTCACACACACACCTGTTCACACACACACACGTGTTCACACACACACACGTGTTCACACACACACACGTATTCACACACACACGTGTTCACACAAACACGTGTTCACACAGACACACCTGTTCACACACATACACCTGTTCATACACACACCTGTTCACACACACACCTGTTCACACACACACACCTGTTCACACACACACCTGTTCACACACACAAACACGTGTTCACACACACACACATGTTCATACACACACCTGTTCACACACTCACACCTGTTCACACACACACACGTGTTCACACACACACACCTGTTCGCACACACACATGTTCACACACGCACACCTGTTCACACACACACACCTGTTCACATACACACCTGTTCACACACACTGTTCACAAACACACACCTGTTCACACACACACGTGTTCACACACACACGTGTTCACACACACACCATTTCACACACACACACCTGTTCACACACACACACGTGTTCACACACACACGTCTTCACACACACACACGTGTTCACACACACGCCTGTTCACACACACACACGTGTTCACACACACGCACACCTGTTCACACACTCACACACCTGTTCACAAACACACACACGTGTTCACACACACAGATACACGTGTTCACACACACAGACACACATGTTCACACTCACACACACTGGTTCACACACACACACATGTTCATACGCACACACACTTGTTCGCACACACACGTGTTCACACACACACCTGTTCACACACACACACCTGTTCACACACAAACACACGTGTTCGCACGCACACACACACGTACACACACACACTCCAGTTCACACACACACACGTGTTCACACACACACACCTGTTCACACACACACCTGTTCACACACACACCTGTTCACACACACAAACACGTGTTCACACACACACACACTTGTTCACACACACACCTGTTCACACACTCACACCTGTTCACACACACACGTGTTCACACACACACCTGTTCACAAACACACACAACTGTTCACACACACACACGTTCACAGACACACACGTTCACACGCACACACACGTTCACACACACACACGTGTTCACAAACACACACACACGCGTTCACACACAAACACGTGTTCAGACACACACACACCTGTTCACACACACACACCTGTTCACACACACACGTTCACACACACACGTGTTCACACACACACACTTGTTCACACACACACACCTGTTCACACACATAGACACGTGTTCACCCACACACACGTGTTGACACACACACACGTGTTCACACACACACACCTGTTCACACACACACACCTGTTCACTCACACACCTGTTCACACACACACACCTGTTCACACACACGTTCATACACACACACACGTGTTCACACACTCACACACGTGTTCACACACACACCTGTTCTCACACACACGTGTTCATACACACACCTGTTAACACACACACACCTGTTCACACACACACCTGTTCACACTCACACACATGTTCACACACAAACACCTGTGCACACACACACACCTGTTCACACACGCCTGTTGACACACACACACCTGTTCACACACACACACGTGTTCACACACGCACACACGTTCACACACACACGTTCACACACACGTTCACACACACATGTTCACAGACACACACGTTCACACACACGCGTGTTCACACACACACACGTGTTCACACACACACGTGTTCACACACATACACACACGTGTTCACACACACACACGTGTTCACACACACACCTGTTCACACACACACACACCTGTTCACACACACGTGTTCACACACACACACACCTGTTCACACACACACCTGTTCACACACACGTGTTCACACACACGTGTTCACACACACACACGTGTTCACACACACACACCTGTTCACACACACACACCTGTTCACACACATGCGTTCACACACACTCACGTGTTCACACACACACACACACGTGTTAATACACACACACACGTGTTCACACAAACACACGTGTTCACACACACACATGTTCACACACACACACACACACACTGGTTCACACACACACGTGTTCACACACACACACGTTAACACACACACACCTGTTCACACACACACGTGTTCACACACACACACCTGTTCACACACACACACACCTGTTCACACACACACCTGTTCACACACACACGTGTTCACACACACACGTGTTCACACACACACCTGTTCACACACACACCTGTTCACACACACACACCTATTCACACACACAGGTTCACACACACACGTGTCCAAACACACACGTGTTCACACACACACACCTGTTCAAAAACACACGTGTTCACACACACACACACCTGTTCAGACAAACACGTTCACACACACACACACGTTCACACACACACGTGTTCACACACACACGTGTTCACACACATACACACACACGTGTTCACACACACACACGTGTTCACACACACACCTGTTCACACACACACACACCTGTTCACACACACACGTGTTCACACACACACACCTGTTCACACACACACCTGTTCACACACACGTGTTCACACACACGTGTTCACACACACACACGTGTTCACACTCACACACGTGTTCATACACACACGTGTTCACACACATGCGTTCACACACACTCACGTGTTCACACACACACACCTGTTCAGACACACACCTGTTCACACACACAAACACGTGTTCACACACACACACACACACTTGTTCACACACACACCTGTTCACACACTCACACCTGTTCACACACACACGTGTTCACACACACACACCTGTTCACAAACACACACACCTGTTCACACACACACACACGTTCACAGACACACACGTTCACACACACACACGTTCACAAACACACACACATGTTCACACACACACACCTGTTCGCACACACACACCTGTTCACACACACTGTTCACAAACACACACCTGTTCACACACACACGTGTTCACACACACACGTGTTCACACACACCCCATTTCACACACAGACACCTGTTCACACACACACACGTGTTCACACACACGTGTTCACACACACACACGTGTTCACACAAACGCCTGTTCACACACACACGTGTTCACACACACGCCTGTTCACACACACACGTGTTCACACACACACCTGTTCACAAACACACACCTGTTCACACACACACACGTTTTCACACACACACCTGTTCACACAAACACACGTTCACACACACACACGTACACACACACACCTGTTCACACACACACCTGTTCACACACACACACCTGTTCGCACACACACGTGTTCACACACGCACACCTGTTCACACACACACACCTGTTCACACACACTGTTCACAAACACACACCTGTTCACACACACACCTGTTCACACACACACGTGTTCACACACACACGTGTTCACACACACCCCATTTCACACACACACACGTGTTCACACACACACACGTGTTCACACACACACGTGTTCACACACACCCACGTGATCACACAAACGCCTGTTTACACACACACGTGTTCACAAACACGCACACCTGTTCACACACTCACACACCTGTTCACACACACACACACGTGTTCACACACACAGACACACGTGTTCACACACACAGACACACGTGTTCACACTCACACACACTGGTTCACACACACACACACGTGTTCATACGCACACACACCTGTTCGCATACACACGTGTTCACACACACACCTGTTCACACACACACACCTGTTCACACAAACAACTGTTCACACACACTGTTCACAAACACACACCTGTTCACACACACACGTGTTCACACACACACACGTGTTCACACACACAACTGTTCACACACACACACCTGTTCACACACACACACGTGTTCACACACACACACGTGTTCACACACACACACCTGTTCTCACACACACACACCTGTTCACACACACACGTGTTCACACACACACACGTATTCACACACACAGATACACGTGTTCACACACACAGACACACATGTTCACACTCACACACACTGGTTCACACACACACATGTTCATACGCACACACACTTGTTCGCACACACACGTGTTCACACACACACCTGTTCACACACACACACCTGTTCACACACAAACACACGTGTTCGCACGCACACACACACGTACACACACACACACTCCAGTTCTCACACACACACGTGTTCACACACACACACCTGTTCACACACACACACCTGTTCACACACACACCTGTTCACACACACAAACACGTGTTCACACACACACACACTTGTTCACACACACACCTGTTCACACACTCACACCTGTTCACACACACACGTGTTCACACACACACCTGTTCACAAACACACACAACTGTTCACACACACACACGTTCACAGACACACACGTTCACACGCACACACACGTTCACACACACACACGTGTTCACAAACACACACACACGCGTTCACACACAAACACGTGTTCAGACACACACACCTGTTCACACACACACACCTGTTCACACACACACGTTCACACACACACGTGTTCACACACACACACTTGTTCACACACACACACCTGTTCACACACATACACACGTGTTCACCCACACACACGTGTTCACACACACACACGTGTTCACACACACACACCTGTTCACACACACACACCTGTTCACACACACACCTGTTCACACACACACACCTGTTCACACACACGTTCATACACACACACACGTGTTCACACACTCACACACGTGTTCACACACACACCTGTTCTCACACACACGTGTTCATACACACACCTGTTAACACACACACACCTGTTCACACTCACACACGTGTTCACACACAAACACCTGTGCACACACACACACCTGTTCACACACGCCTGTTGACACACACACACCTGTTCACACACACACACGTGTTCACACACGCACACACGTTCACACACACACGTTCACACACACGTTCACACACACATGTTCACAGACACACACGTTCACACACACGCGTGTTCACACACACACACGTGTTCACACACACATACACAAAGTTCACACACACGTGTTCACACACACACACATGTGTTCACACACACACCTGTCCAAACACACACACACACCTGTTCTCACACACACACACCTGTTCACCCACACACACCTGTTCACACACACACACGTTCATACACACACACACGTGTTCACACACACACACACGTACACACACACACGCCTGTTCACACACACACGTGTTCACACACACCCGTGTTCACACACACACCTGTTCACAAACACACACACCTGTTCACACACACACACGTGTTCACACACACACCTGTTCACACAAACACGCGTTCACACACACACACGTACACACACACACCTGTTCACACACACACCTGTTCACACTCACACACCTGTTCACACACACAGGTGTTCACACACACACACCTGTTCACACACACACACGTGTTCACACACACGTTCACACACACACGTTCACACACACTCACGTATTCAAACACACACACGTGTTATCACACACACACCTGTTCACACACACACGTGTTCACACACACACCTGTTCACAAACACACACACCTGTTCACACACACACACGTTTTCACACACACACCTGTTCACACAAACACACGTTCACACACACACGCGTACACACACACCTGTTCACACACACACCTGTTCACACACACACACCTGTTCGCACACACACGTGTTCACACACGCACACCTGTTCACACACACACACATGTTCACACACACTGTTCACAAACACACACCTGTTCACACACACACCTGTTCACACACACACGTGTTCACACACACACGTGTTCACACACACCCCATTTCACACACACACACCTGTTCACACACACACACGTGTTCACACACACACGTGTTCACACACACCCACGTGATCACACAAACGCCTGTTTACACACACACGTGTTCACACACACGCACACCTGTTCACACACTCACACACCTGTTCACACACACACACACGTGTTCACACACACAGACACACGTGTTCACACACACAGACACACGTGTTCACACTCACACACACTGGTTCACACACACACACACGTGTTCATACGCACACACACCTGTTCGCACACACACGTGTTCACACACACACCTGTTCACACACACACACCTGTTCACACCAACAACTGTTCACGCACACTGTTCACAAACACACACCTGTTCACACACACACGTGTTCACACACACACACGTGTTCACACACACACCTGTTCACACACACACACCTGTTCACACACACACGTGTTCACACACACACACACGTGTTCACACACACACACACCTGTTCTCACACACACACACCTGTTCACACACACACACGTGTTCACACACACACACGTATTCACACACACACACACGTGTTCACACACACACGTGTTCACACACACACACCTGTTCACACACACACACATGTTTTCACACACATCTGTTCACACACACACACCTGTTCATACACACACCTGTTCACACACACACACCTGTACACACACACACCTGTTCACACACACACACGTGTTCACACACACACACGTATTCACACACACACACGTGTTCACACACACACGTGTTCACACACACACACCTGTTCACACACACACACATGTTTTCACACACATCTGTTCACACACACACACCTGTTCATACACACACCTGTTCACACACACACACCTGTACACACACACACGTGTTCACACACACACACCTGTTCACACACACACGTTCACACACACACGTGTTCACACACACACACACACACGTGTTAATACACACACACACGTGTTCACACACACACACGTGTTCACACACACACATGTTCACACACACACACACACACACACACTGGTTCACACACACACGTGTTCACACACACACACACGTTAACACACACACACCTGTTCACACACACACGTGTTCACACACACACACCTGTTCACACACACACACACCTGTTCACACACACACCTGTTCACACACACACGTGTTCACACACACACGTGTTCACACACACACCTGTTCACACACACACCTGTTCACACACACACACCTATTCACACACACAGGTTCACACACACACGTGTCCAAACACACACGTGTTCACACACACACCTGTTCAAAAACACACGTGTTCACACACACACACACCTGTTCAGACAAACACGTTCACACACACACACACGTTCACACACACACGTGTTCACACACACACGTGTTCACACACATACACACACACGTGTTCACACACACACACGTGTTCACACACACACCTGTTCACACACACACACCTGTTCACACACACACGTGTTCACACACACACACCTGTTCACACACACACCTGTTCACACACACACACCTGTTCACACAAACAACTGTTCACGCACACTGTTCACAAACACACACCTGTTCACACACACACGTGTTCACACACACACACGTGTTCACACACACACCTGTTCACACACACACACCTGTTCACACACACACGTGTTCACACACACACACACGTGTTCACACACACACACCTGTTCTCACACACACACACCTGTTCACACACACACACGTGTTCACACACACACACGTTTTCACACACACACACGTGTTCACACACACACGTGTTCACACACACACACACACCTGTTCACACACACACACATGTTTTCACACACATCTGTTCACACACACACACCTGTTCATACACACACCTGTTCACACACACACACCTGTACACACACACACCTGTTCACACACACACACCTGTTCACACACACTGTTCACAAACACACACCTGTTCACACACACACGTGTTCACACACACACGTGTTCACACACACCCCATTTCACACACACACCTGTTCACACACACACACGTGTTCACACACACGTGTTCACACACACACACGTGTTCACACAAACGCCTGTTCACACACACACGTGTTCACACACACGCACACCTGTTCACACACTCACACACCTGTTCACACACACACACACGTGTTCACACACACAGACACACGTGTTCACACACACAGACAAACGTGTTCACAATCACACACACTGGTTCACAGACACACACACGTGTTCATACGCACACACACCTGTTCGCACACACACGTGTTCACACACACACCTGTTCACACACAAACACACCTGTTCACACAAACAACTGTTCACGCACACTGTTCACAAACACACACCTGTTCACACACACACGTGTTCACACACACACCTGTTCACACACACACACCTGTTCACACACACGTGTTCACACACACACACACACGTGTTCACACACACACACCTGTTCTCACACACACACCTGTTCACACACACACACGTGTTCACACACACACACGTGTTCACACACACACACGTATTCACACACACACGTGTTCACACAAACACGTGTTCACACACACACACCTGTTCACACACACACGTGTTCACACACACACCTGTTCACACACACACACACCTGTTCACACAAACAACTGTTCACGCACACTGTTCACAAACACACACCTGTTCACACACACACGTGTTCACACACACACACGTGTTCACACACACACCTGTTCACACACACACACCTGTTCACACACACGTGTTCACACACACACACACACACGTGTTCACACACACACACCTGTTCTCTCACACACACACCTGTTCACACACACACACGTGTTCACACACACACACGTGTTCACACACACACACGTATTCACACACACACGTGTTCACACAAACACGTGTTCACACACACACCTGTTCACACACACACACCTGTTCACACACACACCTGTTCACACACACAAACACGTGTTCACACACACACACATGTTCATACACACACCTGTTCACACACTCACACCTGTTCACACACACACACGTGTTCACACACGCCTGTTGACACACACACACCTGTTCACACACACACACGTGTTCACACACGCACACACGTTCACACACACACGTTCACACACACGTTCACACACACATGTTCACAGACACACACGTTCACACACACGCGTGTTCACACACACACACGTGTTCACACACACACGTGTTCACACACATACACACACACGTGTTCACACACACACACGTGTTCACACACACACCTGTTCACACACACACACACCTGTTCACACACACACGTGTTCACACACACACACACCTGTTCACACACACACCTGTTCACACACACGTGTTCACACACACGTGTTCACACACACACACGTGTTCACACTCACACACGTGTTCATACACACACGTGTTCACACACATGCGTTCACACACACTCACGTGTTCACACACACACACACACACGTGTTAATACACACACACACGTGTTCACACAAACACACGTGTTCACACACACACATGTTCACACACACACACACACACACACTGGTTCACACACACACGTGTTCACACACACACACGTTAACACACACACACCTGTTCACACACACACGTGTTCACACACACACACCTGTTCACACACACACACACCTGTTCACACACACACCTGTTCACACACACACGTGTTCACACACACACGTGTTCACACACACACCTGTTCACACACACACCTGTTCACACACACACACCTATTCACACACACAGGTTCACACACACACGTGTCCAAACACACACGTGTTCACACACACACACCTGTTCAAAAACACACGTGTTCACACTCACACACACCTGTTCAGACAAACACGTTCACACACACACACACGTTCACACACACACGTGTTCACACACACACGTGTTCACACACATACACACACGTGTTCACACACACACACGTGTTCACACACACACCTGTTCACACACACACACACCTGTTCACACACACACGTGTTCACACACACACACCTGTTCACACACACACCTGTTCACACACACGTGTTCACACACACGTGTTCACACACACACACGTGTTCACACTCACACACGTGTTCATACACACACGTGTTCACACACATGCGTTCACACACACTCACGGGTTCACACACACACACCTGTTCAGACACACACCTGTTCACACACACAAACACGTGTTCACACACACACACACACACTTGTTCACACACACACCTGTTCACACACTCACACCTGTTCACACACACACGTGTTCACACACACACACCTGTTCACAAACACACACACCTGTTCACACACACACACACGTTCACAGACACACACGTTCACACACACACACGTTCACAAACACACACACATGTTCACACACACACACCTGTTCGCACACACACACCTGTTCACACACACTGTTCACAAACACACACCTGTTCACACACACACGTGTTCACACACACACGTGTTCACACACACCCCATTTCACACACAGACACCTGTTCACACACACACACGTGTTCACACACACGTGTTCACACACACACACGTGTTCACACAAACGCCTGTTCACACACACACGTGTTCACACACACGCCTGTTCACACACACACGTGTTCACACACACACCTGTTCACAAACACACACCTGTTCACACACACACACGTTTTCACACACACACCTGTTCACACAAACACACGTTCACACACACACACGTACACACACACACCTGTTCACACACACACCTGTTCACACACACACACCTGTTCGCACACACACGTGTTCACACACGCACACCTGTTCACACACACACACCTGTTCACACACACTGTTCACAAACACACACCTGTTCACACACACACCTGTTCACACACACACGTGTTCACACACACACGTGTTCACACACACCCCATTTCACACACACACACGTGTTCACACACACACACGTGTTCACACACACACGTGTTCACACACACCCACGTGATCACACAAACGCCTGTTTACACACACACGTGTTCACACACACGCACACCTGTTCACACACTCACACACCTGTTCACACACACACACACGTGTTCACACACACAGACACACGTGTTCACACACACAGACACACGTGTTCACACTCACACACACTGGTTCACACACACACACACGTGTTCATACGCACACACACCTGTTCGCATACACACGTGTTCACACACACACCTGTTCACACACACACACCTGTTCACACAAACAACTGTTCACACACACTGTTCACAAACACACACCTGTTCACACACACACGTGTTCACACACACACACGTGTTCACACACACACCTGTTCACACACACACACCTGTTCACACACACACACGTGTTCACACACACACACACGTGTTCACACACACACACCTGTTCTCACACACACACACCTGTTCACACACACACGTGTTCACACACACACACGTATTCACACACACAGATACACGTGTTCACACACACAGACACACATGTTCACACTCACACACACTGGTTCACACACACACATGTTCATACGCACACACACTTGTTCGCACACACACGTGTTCACACACACACCTGTTCACACACACACACCTGTTCACACACAAACACACGTGTTCGCACGCACACACACACGTACACACACACACACTCCAGTTCTCACACACACACGTGTTCACACACACACACCTGTTCACACACACACACCTGTTCACACACACACCTGTTCACACACACAAACACGTGTTCACACACACACACACTTGTTCACACACACACCTGTTCACACACTCACACCTGTTCACACACACACGTGTTCACACACACACCTGTTCACAAACACACACAACTGTTCACACACACACACGTTCACAGACACACACGTTCACACGCACACACACGTTCACACACACACACGTGTTCACAAACACACACACACGCGTTCACACACAAACACGTGTTCAGACACACACACCTGTTCACACACACACACCTGTTCACACACACACGTTCACACACACACGTGTTCACACACACACACTTGTTCACACACACCCACCTGTTCACACACATACACACGTGTTCACCCACACACACGTGTTCACACACACACGTGTTCACACACACACACCTGTTCACACACACACACCTGTTCACACACACACCTGTTCACACACACACACCTGTTCACACACACGTTCATACACACACACACGTGTTCACACACTCACACACGTGTTCACACACACACCTGTTCTCACACACACGTGTTCATACACACACCTGTTAACACACACACACCTGTTCACACTCACACACGTGTTCACACACAAACACCTGTGCACACACACACACCTGTTCACACACGCCTGTTGACACACACACACCTGTTCACACACACACACGTGTTCACACACGCACACACGTTCACACACACACGTTCACACACACGTTCACACACACATGTTCACAGACACACACGTTCACACACACGCGTGTTCACACACACACACGTGTTCACACACACATACACAAAGTTCACACACACGTGTTCACACACACACACATGTGTTCACACACACACCTGTCCAAACACACACACACCTGTTCTCACACACACACACCTGTTCACCCACACACACCTGTTCACACACACACACGTTCATACACACACACACGTGTTCACACACACACACACGTACACACACACACGCCTGTTCACACACACACGTGTTCACACACACCCGTGTTCACACACACACCTGTTCACAAACACACACACCTGTTCACACACACACACGTGTTCACACACACACCTGTTCACACAAACACGCGTTCACACACACACACGTACACACACACACCTGTTCACACACACACCTGTTCACACTCACACACCTGTTCACACACACAGGTGTTCACACACACACACCTGTTCACACACACACACGTGTTCACACACACGTTCACACACACACGTTCACACACACTCACGTATTCAAACACACACACGTGTTATCACACACACACCTGTTCACACACACACGTGTTCACACACACACCTGTTCACAAACACACACACCTGTTCACACACACACACGTTTTCACACACACACCTGTTCACACAAACACACGTTCACACACACACGCGTACACACACACCTGTTCACACACACACCTGTTCACACACACACACCTGTTCGCACACACACGTGTTCACACACGCACACCTGTTCACACACACACACATGTTCACACACACTGTTCACAAACACACACCTGTTCACACACACACCTGTTCACACACACACGTGTTCACACACACACGTGTTCACACACACCCCATTTCACACACACACACCTGTTCACACACACACACGTGTTCACACACACACGTGTTCACACACACCCACGTGATCACACAAACGCCTGTTTACACACACACGTGTTCACACACACGCACACCTGTTCACACACTCACACACCTGTTCACACACACACACACGTGTTCACACACACAGACACACGTGTTCACACACACAGACACACGTGTTCACACTCACACACACTGGTTCACACACACACACACGTGTTCATACGCACACACACCTGTTCGCACACACACGTGTTCACACACACACCTGTTCACACACACACACCTGTTCACACCAACAACTGTTCACGCACACTGTTCACAAACACACACCTGTTCACACACACACGTGTTCACACACACACACGTGTTCACACACACACCTGTTCACACACACACACCTGTTCACACACACACGTGTTCACACACACACACACGTGTTCACACACACACACACCTGTTCTCACACACACACACCTGTTCACACACACACACGTGTTCACACACACACACGTATTCACACACACACACACGTGTTCACACACACACGTGTTCACACACACACACCTGTTCACACACACACACATGTTTTCACACACATCTGTTCACACACACACACCTGTTCATACACACACCTGTTCACACACACACACCTGTACACACACACACCTGTTCACACACACACACGTGTTCACACACACACACGTATTCACACACACACACGTGTTCACACACACACGTGTTCACACACACACACCTGTTCACACACACACACATGTTTTCACACACATCTGTTCACACACACACACCTGTTCATACACACACCTGTTCACACACACACACCTGTACACACACACACGTGTTCACACACACACACCTGTTCACACACACACGTTCACACACACACGTGTTCACACACACACACACACACACGTGTTAATACACACACACACGTGTTCACACACACACACGTGTTCACACACACACATGTTCACACACACACACACACACACACACTGGTTCACACACACACGTGTTCACACACACACACGTTAACACACACACACCTGTTCACACACACACGTGTTCACACACACACACCTGTTCACACACACACACCTGTTCACACACACACCTGTTCACACACACACGTGTTCACACACACACGTGTTCACACACACACCTGTTCAAACACACACCTGTTCACACACACACACCTATTCACACACACAGGTTCACACACACACGTGTCCAAACACACACGTGTTCACACACACACACCTGTTCAAAAACACACGTGTTCACACACACACACACCTGTTCAGACAAACACGTTCACACACACACACACGTTCACACACACACGTGTTCACACACACACGTGTTCACACACATACACACACACGTGTTCACACACACACACGTGTTCACACACACACCTGTTCACACACACACACCTGTTCACACACACACGTGTTCACACACACACACCTGTTCACACACACACCTGTTCACACACACACACCTGTTCACACAAACAACTGTTCACGCACACTGTTCACAAACACACACCTGTTCACACACACACGTGTTCACACACACACACGTGTTCACACACACACCTGTTCACACACACACACCTGTTCACACACACACGTGTTCACACACACACACACGTGTTCACACACACACACCTGTTCTCACACACACACACCTGTTCACACACACACACGTGTTCACACACACACACGTTTTCACACACACACACGTGTTCACACACACACGTGTTCACACACACACACACACCTGTTCACACACACACACATGTTTTCACACACATCTGTTCACACACACACACCTGTTCATACACACACCTGTTCACACACACACACCTGTACACACACACACCTGTTCACACACACACACCTGTTCACACACACTGTTCACAAACACACACCTGTTCACACACACACGTGTTCACACACACACGTGTTCACACACACCCCATTTCACACACACACCTGTTCACACACACACACGTGTTCACACACACGTGTTCACACACACACACGTGTTCACACAAACGCCTGTTCAAACACACACGTGTTCACACACACGCACACCTGTTCACACACTCACACACCTGTTCACACACACACACACGTGTTCACACACACAGACACACGTGTTCACACACACAGACAAACGTGTTCACAATCACACACACTGGTTCACAGACACACACACGTGTTCATACGCACACACACCTGTTCGCACACACACGTGTTCACACACACACCTGTTCACACACAAACACACCTGTTCACACAAACAACTGTTCACGCACACTGTTCACAAACACACACCTGTTCACACACACACGTGTTCACACACACACACGTGTTCACACACACACCTGTTCACACACACACACCTGTTCACACACACGTGTTCACACACACACACACACGTGTTCACACACACACACCTGTTCTCACACACACACCTGTTCACACACACACACGTGTTCACACACACACACGTGTTCACACACACACACGTATTCACACACACACGTGTTCACACAAACACGTGTTCACACACACACACCTGTTCACACACACACACACATGTTTTCACACACATCTGTTCACACACACACACCTGTTCATACACACACCTATTCACACACACACACCTGTACACACACACACGTGTTCACACACACACACCTGTTCACACACACACATTCACACACACACGTGTTCACACACACACACACGTGTTAATATACACACACACACGTGTTCACACACACACACGTGTTCACACACACACACATGTTCACACACACACACACTGGTTCACACACACGTGTTCACACACACACACCTGTTCACACACACACACACCTGTTCACACACACACCTGTTCACACACACACACGTGTTCACACACACACGTGTTCACACACACACCTGTTCACACACACACCTATTCACACACACAGGTTCACACACACAGGTTCACACACACACATGTCCAAACACACACGTGTCCACACACACACACCTGTTCAAAAACACACGTGTTCACACACACACCTGTTCAGACACACACGTTCACACACACACACGTGTTCACACACACACACGTGTTCACACACACACACGTGTTCACACACATACACACACACGTGTTCACACACACACGTGTTCACACACACACCTGTTCACACACACACACCTGTTCACACACACACGTGTTCACACACACACACCTGTTCACACGCACACCTGTTCCCACACACACCTGTTCACACACACGTGTTCACACACGTGTTCACACACACACACGTGTTCACACTCACACACGTGTTCATACACACACGTGTTCACACACATGCGTTCACACACACACACGTGTTCACACACACACCTGTTCACACACACACGTGTTCACACACACACGCCTGTTCACACACACGTTCACACACACACACACGTGTTCACACACACACCCACGTGTTCACACACACACCTGTTCACACACTCGTGTTAACACACACGTTTTCACACATACACACACGTGTTCACACACACACACACGTGTTCACACACACACGTGTTCACACACACACACGTGTTCACACACACACACACGTGTTCACACACACGTGTTCACACACACACACACGTGTTCGCACACACAGACATTCGTGTTCACACACACAGACACACGTGTTCACACACACACACTGGTTCACAAACACACACGTGTTCACACACACACACGTGTTCACACACACACACCTGTTCGCACACACACGTGTTCACACACACACACACATTCACAGACACACACGTTCACACACACACACGTTCACAAACACACACACATGTTCACACACACACACCTGTTCGCACACACACACCTGTTCACACACACTGTTCACAAACACACACCTGTTCACACACACACGTGTTCACACACACACGTGTTCACACACACCCCATTTCACACACACACACCTGTTCACACACACACACGTGTTCACACACACACACGTGTTCACACAAACGCCTGTTCACACACACACGTGTTCACACACACGCCTGTTCACACACACACGTGTTCACACACACACCTGTTCACAAACACACACCTGTTCACACACACACACGTTTTCACACACACACCTGTTCACACAAACACACGTTCACACACACACACGTACACACACACACCTGTTCACACACACACCTGTTCACACACACACACCTGTTCGCACACACACGTGTTCACACACGCACACCTGTTCACACACACACACCTGTTCACACACACTGTTCACAAACACACACCTGTTCACACACACACCTGTTCACACACACACGTGTTCACACACACACGTGTTCACACACACCCCATTTCACACACACACACGTGTTCACACACACACACGTGTTCACACACACACGTGTTCACACACACCCACGTGATCACACAAACGCCTGTTTACACACACACGTGTTCACACACACGCACACCTGTTCACACACTCACACACCTGTTCACACACACACACACGTGTTCACACACACAGACACACGTGTTCACACACACAGACACACGTGTTCACACTCACACACACTGGTTCACACACAGACACACGTGTTCATACGCACACACACCTGTTCGCACACACACGTGTTCACACACACACCTGTTCACACACACACACCTGTTCACACAAACAACTGTTCACGCACACTGTTCACAAACACACACCTGTTCACACACACACGTGTTCACACACACACACGTGTTCACACACACACCTGTTCACACACACACACCTGTTCACACACACACGTGTTCACACACACACACACGTGTTCACACACACACACCTGTTCTCACACACACACACCTGTTCACACACACACGTGTTCACACACACACACGTATTCACACACACAGATACACGTGTTCACACACACAGACACACATGTTCACACTCACACACACTGGTTCACACACACACACATGTTCATACGCACACACACTTGTTCGCACACACACGTGTTCACACACACACCTGTTCACACACACACACCTGTTCACACACAAACACACGTGTTCGCACGCACACACACATGTACACACACACACTCCAGTTCTCACACACACACGTGTTCACACACACACACCTGTTCACACACACACACCTGTTCACACACACACCTGTTCACACACACAAACACGTGTTCACACACACACACACTTGTTCACACACACACCTGTTCACACACTCACACCTGTTCACACACACACGTGTTCACACACACACCTGTTCACAAACACACACAACTGTTCACACACACACACGTTCACAGACACACACGTTCACACGCACACACACGTTCACACACACACACACGTGTTCACAAACACACACACACGCGTTCACACACAAACACGTGTTCAGACACACACACACCTGTTCACACACACACACCTGTTCACACACACACGTTCACACACACACGTGTTCACACACACACACTTGTTCACACACACACACCTGTTCACACACATACACACGTGTTCACCCACACACACGTGTTCACACACACACACGTGTTCACACACACACACCTGTTCACACACACACACCTGTTCACACACACACCTGTTCACACACACACACCTGTTCACACACACGTTCATACACACACACACGTGTTCACACACTCACACACGTGTTCACACACACACCTGTTCTCACACACACGTGTTCATACACACACCTGTTAACACACACACACCTGTTCACACTCACACACGTGTTCACACACAAACACCTGTGCACACACACACCCCTGTTCACACACGCCTGTTGACACACACACACCTGTTCACACACACACACGTGTTCACACACGCACACACGTTCACACACACACGTTCACACACACGTTCACACACACATGTTCACAGACACACACGTTCACACACACGCGTGTTCACACACACACACGTGTTCACACACACATACACAAAGTTCACACACACGTGTTCACACACACACATGTGTTCACACACACACCTGTCCAAACACACACACACCTGTTCTCACACACACACACCTGTTCTCCCACACACACCTGTTCACACACACACACGTTCATACACACACACACGTGTTCACACACACACACACGTACACACACACACGCCTGTTCACACACACACGTGTTCACACACACCCGTGTTCACACACACACCTGTTCACAAACACACACACCTGTTCACACACACACACGTGTTCACACACACACCTGTTCACACAAACACACGTTCACACACACACACGTACACACACACACCTGTTCACACACACACCTGTTCACACTCACACACCTGTTCACACACACAGGTGTTCACACACACACACCTGTTCACACACACACGTGTTCACACACACGTTCACACACACACGTTCACACACACTCACGTATTCAAACACACACACGTGTTATCACACACACACCTGTTCACACACACACGTGTTCACACACACACCTGTTCACAAACACACACACCTGTTCACACACACACACGTTTTCACACACACACCTGTTCACACAAACACACGTTCACACACACACACGTACACACACACCTGTTCACACACACACCTGTTCACACACACACACCTGTTCGCACACACACGTGTTCACACACGCACACCTGTTCACACACACACACATGTTCACACACACTGTTCACAAACACACACCTGTTCACACACACACCTGTTCACACACACACGTATTCACACACACACGTGTTCACACACACCCCATTTCACACACACACACCTGTTCACACACACACACGTGTTCACACACACACGTGTTCACACACACCCACGTGATCACACAAACGCCTGTTTACACACACACGTGTTCACACACACGCACACCTGTTCACACACTCACACACCTGTTCACACACACACACACGTGTTCACACACACAGACACACGTGTTCACACACACAGACACACGTGTTCACACTCACACACACTGGTTCACACACACACACACGTGTTCATACGCACACACACCTGTTCGCACACACACGTGTTCACACACACACCTGTTCACACACACACACCTGTTCACACAAACAACTGTTCACGCACACTGTTCACAAACACACACCTGTTCACACACACACGTGTTCACACACACACACGTGTTCACACACACACCTGTTCACACACACACACCTGTTCACACACACACGTGTTCACACACACACACACGTGTTCACACACACACACACCTGTTCTCACACACACACACACCTGTTCACACACACACACGTGTTCACACACACACACGTATTCACACACACACGTGTTCACACACACACGTGTTCACACACACACACCTGTTCACACACACACACATGTTTTCACACACATCTGTTCACACACACACACCTGTTCATACACACACCTGTTCACACACACACACCTGTACACACACACACCTGTTCACACACACACACGTGTTCACACACACACACGTATTCACACACACACACGTGTTCACACACACACGTGTTCACACACACACACCTGTTCACACACACACACATGTTTTCACACACATCTGTTCACACACACACACCTGTTCATACACACACCTGTTCACACACACACACCTGTACACACACACACGTGTTCACACACACACACCTGTTCACACACACACGTTCACACACACACGTGTTCACACACACACACACACACGTGTTAATACACACACACACGTGTTCACACACACACACGTGTTCACACACACACATGTTCACACACACACACACACACACACACACTGGTTCACACACACACGTGTTCACACACACACACGTTAACACACACACACCTGTTCACACACACACGTGTTCACACACACACACCTGTTCACACACACACACACCTGTTCACACACACACCTGTTCACACACACACGTGTTCACACACACACGTGTTCACACACACACCTGTTCACACACACACCTGTTCACACACACACACCTATTCACACACACAGGTTCACACACACACGTGTCCAAACACACACGTGTTCACACACACACACCTGTTCAAAAACACACGTGTTCACACACACACACACCTGTTCAGACAAACACGTTCACACACACACACACGTTCACACACACACGTGTTCACACACACACGTGTTCACACACATACACACACACGTGTTCACACACACACGTGTTCACACACACACCTGTTCACACACACACACACCTGTTCACACACACACGTGTTCACACACACACACCTGTTCACACACACACCTGTTCACACACACGTGTTCACACACACGTGTTCACACACACACGTGTTCACACTCACACACGTGTTCATACACACACGTGTTCACACACATGCGTTCACACACACTCACGTGTTCACACACACACACCTGTTCAGACACACACCTGTTCACACACACAAACACGTGTTCACACACACACACACTTGTTCACACACACACCTGTTCACACACTCACACCTGTTCACACACACACGTGTTCACACACACACACCTGTTCACAAACACACACACCTGTTCACACACACACACACATTCACAGACACACACGTTCACACACACACACGTTCACAAACACACACACATGTTCACACACACACACCTGTTCGCACACACACACCTGTTCACACACACTGTTCACAAACACACACCTGTTCACACACACACGTGTTCACACACACACGTGTTCACACACACCCCATTTCACACACACACACCTGTTCACACACACACACGTGTTCACACACACGTGTTCACACACACACACGTGTTCACACAAACGCCTGTTCACACACACACGTGTTCACACACATGCCTGTTCACACACACACGTGTTCACACACACACCTGTTCACAAACACACACCTGTTCACACACACACACGTTTTCACACACACACCTGTTCACACAAACACACGTTCACACACACACACGTACACACACACACCTGTTCACACACACACCTGTTCACACACACACACCTGTTCGCACACACACGTGTTCACACACGCACACCTGTTCACACACACACACCTGTTCACACACACTGTTCACAAACACACACCTGTTCACACACACACCTGTTCACACACACACGTGTTCACACACACACGTGTTCACACACACCCCATTTCACACACACACACGTGTTCACACACACACACGTGTTCACACACACACGTGTTCACACACACCCACGTGATCACACAAACGCCTGTTTACACACACACGTGTTCACACACACGCACACCTGTTCACACACTCACACACCTGTTCACACACACACACACGTGTTCACACACACAGACACACGTGTTCACACACACAGACACACGTGTTCACACTCACACACACTGGTTCACACACACACACACGTGTTCATACGCACACACACCTGTTCGCACACACACGTGTTCACACACACACCTGTTCACACACACACACCTGTTCACACAAACAACTGTTCACGCACACTGTTCACAAACACACACCTGTTCACACACACACGTGTTCACACACACACACGTGTTCACACACACACCTGTTCACACACACACACCTGTTCACACACACACGTGTTCACACACACACACACGTGTTCACACACACACACCTGTTCTCACACACACACACCTGTTCACACACACACGTGTTCACACACACACACGTATTCACACACACAGATACACGTGTTCACACACACAGACACACATGTTCACACTCACACACACTGGTTCACACACACACACATGTTCATACGCACACACACTTGTTCGCACACACACGTGTTCACACACACACCTGTTCACACACAAACACACGTGTTCGCACGCACACACACACGTACACACACACACACTCCAGTTCTCACACACACACGTGTTCACACACACACACCTGTTCACACACACACACCTGTTCACACACACACCTGTTCACACACACAAACACGTGTTCACACACACACACACTTGTTCACACACACACCTGTTCACACACTCACACCTGTTCACACACACACGTGTTCACACACACACCTGTTCACAAACACACACAACTGTTCACACACACACACGTTCACAGACACACACGTTCACACGCACACACACGTTCACACACACACACGTGTTCACAAACACACACACACGCGTTCACACACAAACACGTGTTCAGACACACACACCTGTTCACACACACACACCTGTTCACACACACACGTTCACACACACACGTGTTCACACACACACACTTGTTCACACACACACACCTGTTCACACACATACACACGTGTTCACCCACACACACGTGTTCACACACACACACGTGTTCACACACACACACCTGTTCACACACACACACCTGTTCACACACACACCTGTTCACACACACACACCTGTTCACACACACGTTCATACACACACACACGTGTTCACACACTCACACACGTGTTCACACACACACCTGTTCTCACACACACGTGGTCATACACACACCTGTTAACACACACACACCTGTTCACACTCACACACGTGTTCACACACAAACACCTGTGCACACACACACACCTGTTCACACACGCCTGTTGACACACACACACCTGTTCACACACACACACGTGTTCACACACGCACACACGTTCACACACACACGTTCACACACACGTTCACACACACATGTTCACAGACACACACGTTCACACACACGCGTGTTCACACACACACACGTGTTCACACACACATACACAAAGTTCACACACACGTGTTCACACACACACACATGTGTTCACACACACACCTGTCCAAACACACACACACCTGTTCTCACACACACACACCTGTTCACCCACACACACCTGTTCACACACACACACGTTCATACACACACACACGTGTTCACACACACACACACGTACACACACACACGCCTGTTCACACACACACGTGTTCACACACACCCGTGTTCACACACACACCTGTTCACAAACACACACACCTGTTCACACACACACACGTGTTCACACACACACCTGTTCACACAAACACACGTTCACACACACACACGTACACACACACACCTGTTCACACACACACCTGTTCACACTCACACACCTGTTCACACACACAGGTGTTCACACACACACACCTGTTCACACACACACACGTGTTCACACACACGTTCACACACACACGTTCACACACACTCACGTATTCAAACACACACACGTGTTATCACACACACACCTGTTCACACACACACGTGTTCACACACACACCTGTTCACAAACAAACACACCTGTTCACACACACACACGTTTTCACACACACACCTGTTCACACAAACACACGTTCACACACACACACGTACACACACACCTGTTCACACACACACCTGTTCACACACACACACCTGTTCGCACACACACGTGTTCACACACGCACACCTGTTCACACACACACACATGTTCACACACACTGTTCACAAACACACACCTGTTCACACACACACCTGTTCACACACACACGTGTTCACACACACACGTGTTCACACACACCCCATTTCACACACACACACCTGTTCACACACACACACGTGTTCACACACACACGTGTTCACACACACCCACGTGATCACACAAACGCCTGTTTACACACACACGTGTTCACACACACGCACACCTGTTCACACACTCACACACCTGTTCACACACACACACACGTGTTCACACACACAGACACACGTGTTCACACACACAGACACACGTGTTCACACTCACACACACTGGTTCACACACACACACGTGTTCATACGCACACACACCTGTTCGCACACACACGTGTTCACACACACACCTGTTCACACACACACACCTGTTCACACAAACAACTGTTCACGCACACTGTTCACAAACACACACCTGTTCACACACACACGTGTTCAGACACACACACGTGTTCACACACACACCTGTTCACACACACACACCTGTTCACACACACACGTGTTCACACACACACACACGTGTTCACACACACACACCTGTTCTCACACACACACACCTGTTCACACACACACACGTGTTCACACACACACACGTATTCACACACACACACGTGTTCGCACACACACGTGTTCACACACACACACACCTGTTCACACACACACACATGTTTTCACACACATCTGTTCACACACACACACCTGTTCATACACACACCTGTTCACACACACACACCTGTACACACACACACCTGTTCACACACACGCACGTGTTCACACACACACACGTATTCACACACACACACGTGTTCACACACACACGTGTTCACACACACACACCTGTTCACACACACACACATGTTTTCACACACATCTGTTCACACACACACACCTGTTCATACACACACCTGTTCACACACACACACCTGTACACACACACACGTGTTCACACACACACACCTGTTCACACACACACGTTCACACACACACGTGTTCACACACACACACGTGTTAATACACACACACACGTGTTCACACACACACACGTGTTCACACACACACATGTTCACACACACACACACACACACACACTGGTTCACACACACACGTGTTCACACACACACACGTTAACACACACACACCTGTTCACACACACACGTGTTCACACACACACACCTGTTCACACACACACACACCTGTTCACACACACACCTGTTCACACACACACGTGTTCACACACACACGTGTTCACACACACACCTGTTCACACACACACCTGTTCACACACACACACCTATTCACACACACAGGTTCACACACACACGTGTCCAAACACACACGTGTTCACACACACACACCTGTTCAAAAACACACGTGTTCACACACACACACCTGTTCAGACAAACACGTTCACACACACACACACGTTCACACACACACGTGTTCACACACACACGTGTTCAAACACATACACACACACGTGTTCACACACACACACATGTTCATACACACACCTGTTCACACACTCACACCTGTTCACACACACACACGTGTTCACACACACACACCTGTTCGCACACACACATGTTCACACACGCACACCTGTTCACACACACACACCTGTTCACATACACACCTGTTCACACACACTGTTCACAAACACACACCTGTTCACACACACACCTGTTCACACACACACGTGTTCACACACACACGTGTTCACACACACACCATTTCACACACACACACCTGTTCACACACACACACGTGTTCACACACACACGTCTTCACACACACACACGTGTTCACACACACGCCTGTTCACACACACACGTGTTCACACACACGCACACCTGTTCACACACTCACACACCTGTTCACAAACACACACACGTGTTCACACACACAGATACACGTGTTCACACACACAGACACACATGTTCACACTCACACACACTGGTTCACACACACACACATGTTCATACGCACACACACTTGTTCGCACACACACGTGTTCACACACACACCTGTTCACACACACACCTGTTCACACACAAACACACGTGTTCGCACGCACACACACACGTACACACACACACACTCCAGTTCTCACACACACACGTGTTCACACACACACCTGTTCACACACACATCTGTTCACACACACACACCTGTTCATACACACACCTGTTCACACACACACACCTGTACACACACACACGTGTTCACACACACACACCTGTTCACACACACACGTTCACACACACACGTGTTCACACACACACGTGTTAATACACACACACGTGTTCACACACACACACGTGTTCACACACACACATGTTCACACACACACACACACACACACACTGGTTCACACACACACGTGTTCACACACACACACGTTAACACACACACACCTGTTCACACACACACGTGTTCACACACACACACCTGTTCACACACACACACACCTGTTCACACACACACCTGTTCACACACACACGTGTTCACACACACACGTGTTCACACACACACCTGTTCACACACACACCTGTTCACACACACACACCTATTCACACACACAGGTTCACACACACACGTGTCCAAACACACACGTGTTCACACACACACACCTGTTCAAAAACACACGTGTTCACACACACACACCTGTTCAGACAAACACGTTCACACACACACACACGTTCACACACACACGTGTTCACACACACACGTGTTCAAACACATACACACACACGTGTTCACACACACACACATGTTCATACACACACCTGTTCACACACTCACACCTGTTCACACACACACACGTGTTCACACACACACACCTGTTCGCACACACACATGTTCACACACGCACACCTGTTCACACACACACACCTGTTCACATACACACCTGTTCACACACACTGTTCACAAACACACACCTGTTCACACACACACCTGTTCACACACACACGTGTTCACACACACACGTGTTCACACACACACCATTTCACACACACACACCTGTTCACACACACACACGTGTTCACACACACACGTCTTCACACACACACACGTGTTCACACACACGCCTGTTCACACACACACGTGTTCACACACACGCACACCTGTTCACACACTCACACACCTGTTCACAAACACACACACGTGTTCACACACACAGATACACGTGTTCACACACACAGACACACATGTTCACACTCACACACACTGGTTCACACACACACACATGTTCATACGCACACACACTTGTTCGCACACACACGTGTTCACACACACACCTGTTCACACACACACCTGTTCACACACAAACACACGTGTTCGCACGCACACACACACGTACACACACACACTCCAGTTCACACACACACACGTGTTCACACACACACACCTGTTCACACACCCACACCTGTTCACACACACTCCTGTTCACACACACAAACACGTGTTCACACACACACACACTTGTTCACACACACACCTGTTCACACACTCACACCTGTTCACACACACACGTGTTCACACACACACCTGTTCACAAACACACACAACTGTTCACACACACACACGTTCACAGACACACACGTTCACACGCACACACACGTTCACACACACACACGTGTTCACAAACACACACACACGCGTTCACACACAAACACGTGTTCAGACACACACACACCTGTTCACACACACACACCTGTTCACACACACACGTTCACACACACACGTGTTCACACACACACACTTGTTCACACATACACACCTGTTCACACACATACACACGTGTTCACCCACACACACGTGTTCACACACACACACGTGTTCACACACACACACCTGTTCACACACACACACCTGTTCACTCACACACCTGTTCACACACACACACCTGTTCACACACACGTTCATACACACACACGTGTTCACACACTCACACACGTGTTCACACACACACCTGTTCTCACACACACGTGTTCATACACACACCTGTTAACACACACACACCTGTTCACACACACACCTGTTCACACTCACACACGTGTTCACACACAAACACCTGTGCACACACACACACCTGTTCACACACGCCTGTTGACACACACACACCTGTTCACACACACACACGTGTTCACACACGCACACACGTTCACACACACACGTTCACACACACGTTCACACACACATGTTCACAGACACACACGTTCACACACACGCGTGTTCACACACAGACACGTGTTCACACACACATACACAAAGTTCACACACACGTGTTCACACACACACACATGTGTTCACACACACACCTGTCCAAACACACACACACCTGTTCTCACACACACACACCTGTTCACCCACACACACCTGTTCACACACACACACGTTCATACACACACACACGTGTTCACACACGCACACACGTACACACACACACGCCTGTTCACACACACACGTGTTCACACACACCCGTGTTCACACACACACCTGTTCACAAACACACACACCTGTTCACACACACACACGTGTTCACACACACACCTGTTCACACAAACACACGTTCACACACACACACACGTACACACACACCTGTTCACACACACACCTGTTCACACTCACACACCTGTTCACACACACAGGTGTTCACACACACACACCTGTTCACACACACACACGTGTTCACACACACGTTCACACACACACGTTCACACACACTCACGTATTCAAACACACACACGTGTTATCACACACACACCTGTTCACACACACACGTGTTCACACACACACCTGTTCACAAACACACACACCTGTTCACACACACACACGTTTTCACACACACACCTGTTCACACAAACACACGTTCACACACACACACGTACACACACACACCTGTTCACACACACACCTGTTCACACACACACACCTGTTCGCACACACACGTGTTCACACACGCACACCTGTTCACACACACACACACCTGTTCACACACACTGTTCACAAACACACACCTGTTCACACACACACCTGTTCACACACACACGTGTTCACACACACACGTGTTCACACACTCCCCATTTCACACACACACACGTGTTCACACACACACACGTGTTCACACACACACGTGTTCACACACACCCACGTGATCACACAAACGCCTGTTTACACACACACGTGTTCACACACACGCACACCTGTTCACACACTCACACACCTGTTCACACACACACACACGTGTTCACACACACAGACACACGTGTTCACACACACAGACACACGTGTTCACACTCACACACACTGGTTCACACACACACACACGTGGTCATACGCACACACACCTGTTCGCACACACACGTGTTCACACACACACCTGTTCACACACACACACCTGTTCACACAAACAACTGTTCACGCACACTGTTCACAAACACACACCTGTTCACACACACACGTGTTCACACACACACACGTGTTCACACACACACCTGTTCACACACACACACCTGTTCACACACACACGTGTTCACACACACACACACGTGTTCACACACACACACCTGTTCTCACAAACACACACCTGTTCACACACACGTGTTCACACACACGTGTTCACACACACACACGTGTTCACACTCACACACGTGTTCATACACACACGTGTTCACACACATGCGTTCACACACACTCACGTGTTCACACACACACACCTGTTCAGACACACACCTGTTCACACACACAAACACGTGTTCACACACACACACACTTGTTCACACACACACCTGTTCACACACTCACACCTGTTCACACACACACGTGTTCACACACACACACCTGTTCACAAACACACACACCTGTTCACACACACACACACGTTCACAGACACACACGTTCACACACACACACACGTTCACAAACACACACACATGTTCACACACACACACCTGTTCGCACACACACGTGTTAACACACGCACACCTGTTCACACACACACACCTGTTCACACACACACACCTGTTCACACACACTGTTCACAAACACACACCTGTTCACACACACACGTGTTCACACACACACGTGTTCACACACACCCCATTTCACACACACACACACCTGTTCACACACACACACGTGTTCACACACACACACGTGTTCACACAAACGCCTGTTCACACACACACGTGTTCACACACACGCACACCTGTTCACACACTCACACACCTGTTCACACACACACACACGTGTTCACACACACAGACACACGTGTTCACACACACAGACACACGTGTTCACAATCACACACACTGGTTCACAGACACACACACGTGTTCATACGCACACACACCTGTTCGCACACACACGTGTTCACACACACACCTGTTCACACACACACACACACCTGTTCACACAAACAACTGTTCACGCACACTGTTCACAAACACACACCTGTTCACACACACACGTGTTCACACACACACACGTGTTCACACACACACCTGTTCACACACACACACCTGTTCACACACACGTGTTCACACACACACACACACACACGTGTTCACACACACACACCTGTTCTCTCACACACACACCTGTTCACACACACACACGTGTTCACACACACACACGTGTTCACACACACACACGTATTCACACACACACGTGTTCACACAAACACGTGTTCACACACACACACCTGTTCACACACACACACCTGTTCATACACACACCTGTTCACACACACACCTGTTCACACACACACACCTGTTCACACACACACCTGTTCACACACACAAACACGTGTTCACACACACACACATGTTCATACACACACCTGTTCACACACTCACACCTGTTCACACACACACACGTGTTCACACACACACACCTGTTCGCACACACACATGTTCACACACGCACACCTGTTCACACACACACACCTGTTCACATACACACCTGTTCACACACACTGTTCACAAACACACACCTGTTCACACACACACCTGTTCACACACACACGTGTTCACACACACACGTGTTCACACACACACCATTTCACACACACACACCTGTTCACACACACACACGTGTTCACACACACACGTCTTCACACACACACACGTGTTCACACACACGCCTGTTCACACACACACGTGTTCACACACACGCACACCTGTTCACACACTCACACACCTGTTCACAAACACACACACGTGTTCACACACACAGATACACGTGTTCACACACACAGACACACATGTTCACACTCACACACACTGGTTCACACACACACACATGTTCATACGCACACACACTTGTTCGCACACACACGTGTTCACACACACACCTGTTCACACACACACACCTGTTCACACACAAACACACGTGTTCGCACGCACACACACACGTACACACACACACACTCCAGTTCACACACACACACGTGTTCACACACACACACCTGTTCACACACACACACCTGTTCACACACACACCTGTTCACACACACAAACACGTGTTCACACACACACACACTTGTTCACACACACACCTGTTCACACACTCACACCTGTTCACACACACACGTGTTCACACACACACCTGTTCACAAACACACACAACTGTTCACACACACACACGTTCACAGACACACACGTTCACACGCACACACACGTTCACACACACACGTGTTCACAAACACACACACACGCGTTCACACACAAACACGTGTTCAGACACACACACACCTGTTCACACACACACACCTGTTCACACACACACGTTCACACACACACGTGTTCACACACACACACTTGTTCACACACACACACCTGTTCACACACATACACACGTGTTCACCCACACACACGTGTTCACACACACACCTGTTCACACACACACACCTGTTCACACACACACACCTGTTCACTCACACACCTGTTCACACACACACACCTGTTCACACACACGTTCATACACACACACACGTGTTCACACACTCACACACGTGTTCACAAACACACCTGTTCTCACACACACGTGTTCATACACACACCTGTTAACACACACACACCTGTTCACACACACACCTGTTCACACTCACACACGTGTTCACACACAAACACCTGTGCACACACACACACCTGTTCACACACGCCTGTTGACACACACACCTGTTCACACACACACACGTGTTCACACACGCACACACGTTCACACACACACGTTCACACACACGTTCACACACACATGTTCACAGACACACACGTTCACACACACGCGTGTTCACACACACACACGTGTTCACACACACACGTGTTCACACACATACACACACACGTGTTCACACACACACACGTGTTCACACACACACCTGTTCACACACACACACCTGTTCACACACACACGTGTTCACACACACACACCTGTTCACACACACACCTGTTCACACACACGTGTTCACACACACGTGTTCACACACACACACGTGTTCACACTCACACACGTGTTCATACACACACGTGTTCACACACATTCGTTCACACACACTCACGTGTTCACACACACACACCTGTTCAGACACACACCTGTTCACACACACAAACACGCGTTCACACACACACACACTTGTTCACACACACACCTGTTCACACACTCACACCTGTTCACACACACACGTGTTCACACACACACACCTGTTCACAAACACACACACCGGTTCACACACACACACACGTTCACAGACACACACGTTCACACACACACACACGTTCACAAACACACACACATGTTCACACACACACACCTGTTCGCACACACACGTGTTAACACACGCACACCTGTTCACACACACACACCTGTTCACACACACACACCTGTTCACACACACTGTTCACAAACACACACCTGTTCACACACACACGTGTTCACACACACACGTGTTCACACACACCCCATTTCACACACACACCTGTTCACACACACACACGTGTTCACACACACGTGTTCACACACACACACGTGTTCACACAAACGCCTGTTCACACACACACGTGTTCACACACACGCACACCTGTTCACACACTCACACACCTGTTCACACACACACACACGTGTTCACACACACAGACACACGTGTTCACACACACAGACAAACGTGTTCACAATCACACACACTGGTTCACAGACACACACACGTGTTCATACGCACACACACCTTTTCGCACACACACGTGTTCACACACACACCTGTTCACACACACACACACCTGTTCACACAAACAACTGTTCACGCACACTGTTCACAAACACACACCTGTTCACACACACACGTGTTCACACACACACACGTGTTCACACACACACCTGTTCACACACACACACCTGTTCACACACACGTGTTCACACACACACACACACGTGTTCACACACACACACCTGTTCTCACACACACACCTGTTCACACACACACACGTGTTCACACACACACACGTGTTCACACACACACACGTATTCACACACACACGTGTTCACACAAACACGTGTTCACACACACACACCTGTTCACACACACACACACATGTTTTCACACACATCTGTTCACACACACACACCTGTTCATACACACACCTATTCACACACACACACCTGTACACACACACACGTGTTCACACACACACATTCACACACACACGTGTTCACACACACACACACGTGTTAATACACACACACACACACGTGTTCACACACACACACATGTTCACACACACACACTGGTTCACACACACGTGTTCACACACACACGTTAACACACACACACACCTGTTCACACACACACGTGTTCACACACACACACCTGTTCACACACACACACACCTGTTCACACACACACCTGTTCACACACACACACGTGTTCACACACACACGTGTTCACAAACACACCTGTTCACACACACACCTATTCACACACACAGGTTCACACACACAGGTTCACACACACACACATGTCCAAACACACACGTGTCCACACACACACACCTGTTCAAAAACACACGTGTTCACACACACACCTGTTCAGACACACACATTCACACACACACACACGTTCACACACACACGTGTTCACACACACACACGTGTTCACACACATACACACACACGTGTTCACACACACACGTGTTCACACACACACCTGTTCACACACACACACCTGTTCACACACACACGTGTTCACACACACACACCTGTTCACACGCACACCTGTTCACACACACACCTGTTCACACACACGTGTTCACACACGTGTTCACACTCACACACGTGTTCATACACACACGTGTTCACACACATGCGTTCACACACACACACGTGTTCACACACACACCTGTTCACACACACACGTGTTCACACACACACACGCCTGTTCACACACACGTTCACACACACACACACGTGTTCACACACACACCCACGTGTTCACACACACACCTGTTCACACACTCGTGTTAACACACACACGTTTTCACACATACACACACGTGTTCACACACACACACGTGTTCACACACACACGTGTTCACACACACACACTTGTTCACACCCACACACACGTGTTCACGCACACGTGTTCACACACACACACACGTGTTCGCACAAACAGATATTCGTGTTCACACACACAGACACACGTGTTCACACACACACACTGGTTCACAAACACACACGTGTTCACACACACACCCGTGTTCACACACACACACCTGTTCGCACACACACGTGTTCACACACACACCTGTTCACAAACACACACCTGTTCACATACACACACCTGTTCACACACACTGTTCACAAACACACACCTGTTCACACACACGTGTTCACACACACACGTGTTCATGCACACCCCTGTTCACACACACACACCTGTTCACACACACACCTGTTCACACACACACCTGTTCACACACACACACGTGTTCACACACACACGTGTTCACACACTCACACCTGTTCACACACACACACACCTGTTCACACAGACACACCTGTTCACAAACACACCTGTTCACACACATACCTGTTCACACACACACGTGTTCACACACACAAACCTGTTCACACACACACCTGTTCACACACACACCTGTTCACACACACACACGTGTTCACACACACACACATTCACACACACACACGTTCACAGACACACACACCTGTTCACACACATACGTTCACACATACAAGTGTTCACACAAACACACTTTCACACACACACACGTGTTCACACACACTCTCCTGTTCACACACACACCTGTTCATACACACACGTTCACACACGCGCGTGTTCACACACACACGTGTTCACACACACACACGTGTTCACACACACACACGTGTTCACACACACACGTGTTCACACACACACGTGTTCACACACACGTGTTCACACACACACCTGTTCTCTCTCACACACACCTGTTCACACACACACCTGTTCACACACAAACACACGTGTTCGCACGCACACACACACGTACACACACATACACACTCCTGTTCACACACACAAACGTGTTCACACACACACACCTTTTCACACACACACCTGTTCACACACACACCTGTTCAAACACACAAACACGTGTTCACACACACACCTGTTCACACACACACCTGTTCACACACTCACACCTGTTCACACACACACACGTGTTCACACACACACACCTGTTCACAAACACACACACTTGTTCACACACACACACACGTTCACAGTCACACACGTTCACACACACACACACGTTCACACACACACACGTGATCACAAACACACACACACGCATTCACACACAAACACGTGTTCAGACACACACCTGTTCACACACACCCACCTGTTCACACACACACGTTCACACAAACACGTGTTCACACACACACACACTTGTTCACACACACACACCTGTTCACACACACACCTGTTCACACACACACACACGTGTTTTCACACACATCTGTTCACACACACACACGTGTTCACACACACACACGTGTTCACACACACACATGTTCACACACACACACACACACTGGTTCACACACACACGTGTTCACACACACACACGTTAACACACACACACCTGTTCACACACACACGTGTTCACACACACACCTGTTCACACACACACACACCTGTTCACACACACACCTGTTCACACACACACACGTGTTCACACAAACACGTGTTCACACACACACCTGTTCACACACACACACCTGTTCACACACACACCTGTTCACACACACACACACCTATTCACACACACAGGTTCACACACACACATGTCCAAACACACACGTGTTCACACACACACACCTGTTCAAAAACACACGTGTTGACACACACACACCTGTTCAGACACACACGTTCACACACACACACGTTCACACACACACGTGTTCACACACACACACGTGTTCACACACATACACACACACGTGTTCACACACACACACGTGTTCACACACACACACACGTTAACACACACACCTGTTCACACACACACACATGTTCACACACACACCTGTTCACACACACACCTGTTCACACACACGTGTTCACACACACGTGTTCACACACACACACGTGTTCACACTCACACACGTGTTCATACACACACGTGTTCACACACATGCGTTCACACACACACACGTGTTCACACACACACCTGTTTACACACACACGTGTTCACACACACACACCTGTTCACACACACGTTCACACACACCCACGTGTTCACACACACACACGAGTTCACACACACACCTGTTCACACACTCGTGTTAACACACACACGTGTTCACACATACACACACGTGTTCACACACACACACGTGTTCACACACACACGTGTTCACACACACACACGTGTTCACACCCACACACACGTGTTCACACACACGTGTTCACACACACACATGTGTTCGCACACACAGACATTCGTGTTCACACACACAGACACACGTGTTCACACACACACACACTGGTTCACACACACACACGTGTTCACACACACACACGTGTTCACACACACACACCTGTTCGCACACACACGTGTTCACACACACACCTGTTCACAAACACACACCTGTTCACATACACACACCTGTTCACACACACTGTTCACAAACACACACCTGTTCACACACACACCTGTTCACACACACACACACGTGTTCACACACACACGTGTTCACACACACACACCTGTTCACACACACACACCTGTTCACACACACACCTGTTCACAAACACACCTGTTCACACACATACCTGTTCACACACACACGTGTTCACACACACAAACCTGTTCACACACACACCTGTTCACACACACACCTGTTCACACTCACACACGTGTTCACACACACACACGTATTCACACACACACACGTGTTCACACACACACGTGTTCACACACACACACCTGTTCACACACACACACATGTTTTCACACACATCTGTTCACACACACACACCTGTTCATACACACACCTGTTCACACACACACACCTGTACACACACACACGTGTTCACACACACACATGTGTTCACACACACACGTTCACACACACACGTGTTCACACACACACACACACACGTGTTAATACACACACACACGTGTTCACACACACACACGTGTTCACACACACACATGTTCACACACACACACACACACACACACTGGTTCACACACACACGTGTTCACACACACACACGTTAACACACACACACCTGTTCACACACACACGTGTTCACACACACACACCTGTTCACACACACACACACCTGTTCACACACACACCTGTTCACACACACACGTGTTCACACACACACGTGTTCACACACACACCTGTTCACACACACACCTGTTCACACACACACACCTATTCACACACACAGGTTCACACACACACGTGTCCAAACACACACATGTGTTCACACACACACACACCTGTTCAAAAACACACTTGTTCACACACACACACACCTGTTCAGACAAACACGTTCACACACACACACACGTTCACACACACACGTGTTCACACACACACGTGTTCACACACATACACACACACGTGTTCACACACACACACGTGTTCACACACACCTGTTCACACACACACACACCTGTTCACACACACACGTGTTCACACACACACACCTGTTCACACACACACGTGTTCACACACACGTGTTCACACACACGTGTTCACACACACACACGTGTTCACACTCACACACGTGTTCATACACACACGTGTTCACACACATGCGTTCACACACACTCACGTGTTCACACACACACATCTGTTCAGACACACACCTGTTCACACACACAAACACGTGTTCACACACACACACACACTTGTTCACACACACACCTGTTCACACACTCACACCTGTTCACACACACACGTGTTCACACACACACACCTGTTCACAAACACACACACCTGTTCACACACACACACACGTTCACAGACACACACGTTCACACACACACACACGTTCACAAACACACACACATGTTCACACACACACACCTGTTCGCACACACACGTGTTAACACACGCACACCTGTTCACACACACACACCTGTTCACACACACACACACCTGTTCACACACACTGTTCACAAACACACACCTGTTCACACACACACGTGTTCACACACACACGTGTTCACACACACCCCATTTCACACACACACCTGTTCACACACACACACGTGTTCACACACACGTGTTCACACACACACACGTGTTCACACAAACGCCTGTTCACACACACACGTGTTCACACACACGCACACCTGTTCACACACTCACACACCTGTTCACACACACACACGTGTTCACACACACAGACACACGTGTTCACACACACACAGACACACGTGTTCACAATCACACACACTGGTTCACAGACACACACACGTGTTCATACGCACACACACCTGTTCGCACACACACGTGTTCACACACACACCTGTTCACACACACACACACCTGTTCACACAAACAACTGTTCACGCACACTGTTCACAAACACACACCTGTTCACACACACACGTGTTCACACACACACACGTGTTCACACACACACCTGTTCACACACACACACCTGTTCACACACACGTGTTCACACACACACACACGTGTTCACACACACACCTGTTCTCACACACACACACCTGTTCACACACACACACGTGTTCACACACACACACGTGTTCACACACACACGTATTCACACACACACGTGTTCACACAAACACGTGTTCACACACACACACCTGTTCACACACACACACACACACATGTTTTCACACACATCTGTTCACACACACTCACCTGTTCATACACACACCTGTTCACACACACACACCTGTACACACACACACGTGTTCACACACACACACCTGTTCACACACACACAATCACACACACACGTGTTCACACACACACACACACGTGTTAATACACACACACACACGTGTTCACACACACACACACGTGTTCACACACACACACATGTTCACACACACACACACTGGTTCACACACACGTGTTCACACACACACACTGTTCACACACACACACACCTGTTCACACACACACCTGTTCACACACACACACGTGTTCACACACACACGTGTTCACACACACACCTGTTCACACACACACCTATTCACACACACAGGTTCACACACACAGGTTCACACACACACATGTCCAAACACACACGTGTCCACACACACACACCTGTTCAAAAACACACGTGTTCACACACACACCTGTTCAGACACACACGTTCACACACACACACACGTTCACACACACATGTGTTCACACACACACACGTGTTCACACACATACCCACACACGTGTTCACACATACACGTGTTCACACACACACCTGTTCACACACACACACCTGTTCACACACACACGTGTTCACACACACACACCTGTTCACACGCACACCTGTTCACACACACACCTGTTCACACACACGTGTTCACACACCCGTGTTCACACACACACACGTGTTCACACTCACACACGTGTTCATACACACACGTGTTCACACACATGCGTTCACACACACACACGTGTTCACACACACACCTGTTCACACACACACGTGTTCACACACACACGCCTGTTCACACACACGTTCACACACACACACACGTGTTCACACACACACCTGTTCACACACACACACCTGTTCACACACACGTGTTCACACACACACACACGTGTTCACACACACACACCTGTTCTCACACACACACACCTGTTCACACACACACACGTGTTCACACACACACACGTGTTCACACACACACGTATTCACACACACACGTGTTCACACAAACACGTGTTCACACACACACACCTGTTCACACACACACACACACACATGTTTTCACACACATCTGTTCACACACACTCACCTGTTCATACACACACCTGTTCACACACACACACCTGTACACACACACACGTGTTCACACACACACACCTGTTCACACACACACATTCACACACACACGTGTTCACACACACACACACACGTGTTAATACACACACACACACACGTGTTCACACACACACACGTGTTCACACACACACACATGTTCACACACACACACACTGGTTCACACACACGTGTTCACACACACACACCTGTTCACACACACACACACCTGTTCACACACACACCTGTTCACACACACACACGTGTTCACACACACACGTGTTCACAAACACACCTGTTCACACACTCGTGTTAACACACACACGTTTTCACACATACACACATGTGTTCACACACACACACGTGTTCACACACACACGTGTTCACACACACACGTGTTCACACCCACACACACGTGTTCACACACACGTGTTCACACACACACACGTGTTCGCACACACAGACATTCGTGTTCACACACACAGACACACGTGTTCACACACACACACTGGTTCACAAACACACACGTGTTCACACACACACACGTGTTCACACACACACACCTGTTCGCACACACACGTGTTCACACACACACCTGTTCACAAACACACACCTGTTCACATACACACACCTGTTCACACACACTGTTCACAAGCACACACCTGTTCACACACACGTGTTCACACACACACGTGTTCATGCACACCCCTGTTCACACACACACACCTGTTCACACACACACCTGTTCACACACACACACGCGTTCACACACACACGTGTTCACACACACACACCTGTTCACACACACACACACCTGTTCACACACACACACCTGTTCACAAACACACCTGTTCACACACATACCTGTTCACACACACACGTGTTCACACACACAAACCTGTTCACACACACACCTGTTCACACACACACCTGTTCACACACACACACGTGTTCACACACACACACATTCACACACACACACGTTCACAGACACACACACCTGTTCACACACATACGTTCACACATACAAGTGTTCACACAAACACACTTTCACACACACACACGTGTTCACACACACTCTCCTGTTCACACACACACCTGTTCATACACACACGTTCACACACGCGCGTGTTCACACACACACGTGTTCACACACACACACGTGTTCACACACACACGTGTTCACACACACACGTGTTCACACACACACCTGTTCTCTCTCACACACACCTGTTCACACACACACCTGTTCACACACAAACACACGTGTTCGCACGCACACACACACGTACACACACATACACACTCCTGTTCACACACACAAACGTGTTCACACACACACACCTGTTCACACACACACACCTGTTCACACACACACCTGTTCAAACACACAAACACGTTTTCACACACACACACACACTTGTTCACACACACACCTGTTCACACACTCAAACCTGTTCACACACACACACGTGTTCACACACACACACCTGTTCACAAACACACACACCTGTTCACACACACACACACACGTTCACAGTCACACACGTTCACACACACACACACACACGTTCACACACACACGTGATCACAAACACACACACACGCGTTCACACACAAACACGTGTTCAGACACACACCTGTTCACACACACACACCTGTTCACACACACACGTTCACACAAACACGTGTTCACACACACACACACTTGTTCACACACACACACCTGTTCACACACACACCTGTTCACACACACACACACGTGTTTTCACACACATCTGTTCACACACACACACGTGTTCACACACACACACGTGTTCACACACACACATGTTCACACACACACACACACTGGTTCACACACACACGTGTTCACACACACACACGTTAACACACACACACACCTGTTCACACACACACGTGTTCACACACACACCTGTTCAAACACACACACACCTGTTCACACACACACCTGTTCACACACACACACGTGTTCACACACACACGTGTTCACACACACACCTGTTCACACACACACACCTGTTCACACACACACCTGTTCACACACACACACCTATTCACACACACAGGTTCACACACACACATGTCCAAACACACACGTGTTCACACACACACACCTGTTCAAAAACACACGTGTTGACACACACACACCTGTTCAGACACACACGTTCACACACACACACGTTCACACACACACGTGTTCACACACACACACGTGTTCACACATATACACACACACGTGTTCACACACACACGTGTTCACACACACACACACGTTAACACACACACACCTGTTCACACACACACGTGTTCACACACACACACCTGTTCACACACACACCTGTTCACACACACACCTGTTCACGCACACGTGTTCACACACACGTGTTCACACACACACACGTGTTCACACTCACACACGTGTTCATACACACACGTGTTCACACACATGCGTTCACACACACACACGTGTTCACACACACACCTGTTTACACACTCACGTGTTCACACGCACACACCTGTTCACACACACGTTCACACACACACACGTGTTCACACACACACACGAGTTCACACACACACCTGTTCACACACTCGTGTTAACACACACACGTGTTCACACATACACACACGTGTTCACACACACACACGTGTTCACACACACACACGTGTTCACACCCACACACACGTGTTCACACACACGTGTTCACACAAACACACATGTGTTCGCACACACAGACATTCGTGTTCACACACACAGACACACGTTTTCACACACACACACTGGTTCACACACACCCACGTGTTCACACACACACACGTGTTCACACACACACACCTGTTCGCACACACACGTGTTCACACACACACCTGTTCACAAACACACACCTGTTCACATATACACACCTGTTCACACACACTGTTCACAAACACACACCTGTTCACACACACACCTGTTCACACACACACACACACGTGTTCACACACACACGTGTTCACACACACACACCTGTTCACACACACACACCTGTTCACACACACACCTGTTCACAAACACACCTGTTCACACACATAACTGTTCACACACACACGTGTTCACACACACAAACCTGTTCACACACACACCTGTTCACACACACACACCTGTTCACACACACACACGTGTTCACACACACACACGTTCACACACACACGTTCACAGACACACACACCTGTTCACACACATACGTTCACACACACACGTGTTCTCACACACACACACGTGTTCACACACACGTGTGTTCACACACACACGTGTTCACACACACACGTATTCACACACACACGTGTTCACACACACGTGTTCACACACACACCTGTTCTCTCACACACACACCTGTTCACACACACACCTGTTCACACACAAACACACGTGTTCGCACGCACACACACACGTACACACACACACTCCTGTTCACACACACACACGTGTTCACACATGCACACCTGTTCACACACACACACCTGTTCACACACACACCTGTTCAAACACACAAACACGTGTTCACACACACACACACTTGTTCACACACACACCTGTTCACACACTCACACCTGTTCACACACACACACACGTGTTCACACACACACAACTGTTCACAAACACACACACCTGTTCACACACACACACACACGTTCACAGACACACACGTTCACACACACACACACACGTTCACACACACACACGTGTTCACAAACACACACACACGCGTTCACACACAAACACGTGTTCAGACACACACACACACCTGTTCACACACACACACCTGTTCACACACACACGTTCACACACACACGTGTTCACACACACACACACACTTGTTCACACACACACCTGTTCACACACTCACACCTGTTCACACACAGACACACGTGTTCACACACACACACCTGTTCACAAACACACACACCTGTTCACACACACACACACACGTTCACAGACACACACGTTCACACACACACACACACGTTCACACACACACGTGTTCACACATACACACCTGTTCACACACACACACACGTGTTCACACACACACACGTTTTCGCACACACAGACATTCGTGTTCACACACACAGACACACGTGTTCACACACACACACACTGGTTCACACACACACACGTGTTCACACACACACCTGTTCACACACACACCTGTTCACATACACACACCTGTTCACACACACTGTTCACAAACACACACCTGTTCACACACACACACCTGTTCACACACACACCTGTTCACACACACACACCCATTCACACACACAGGTTCACACACACACGTGTCCAAACACACACGCGTTCACACACACACACCTGTTCACACACACACGTGTTCACAAACACACACCTGTTCAGACACACACGTTCACACACACACACACACGTTCACACACACACATGGTCACACACACACACGTGTTCACACACATAAACACACATGTGTTCACACACACACGTGATCACACACACACCTGTTCACACACACACACACCTGTTCACACACACACGTGTTCACACACACACACACCTGTTCACACACACACGTGTTCACACACACGTGTTCACACACACACGTGTTCACACACACACGTGTTCACACTCACACACGTGTTCATACACACACGTGTTCACACACATGCGTTCACACACACACACGTGTTCACACACACACCTGTTCACACACAAACACGTGTTCACACACACACACCTGTTCAGACACACACCTGTTCACACACACAAACACGTGTTCACACACACACACACTTGTTCACACACACACCTGTTCACACACTCAAACCTGTTCACACACACACACGTGTTCACACACACACACCTGTTCACAAACACACACACCTGTTCACACACACACACACGTTCACAGACACACACGTTCACACACACACACACGTTCACAAACACACACACCTGTTCACACACACACGTGTTCACACACGCACACCTGTTCACACACACACACCTGTTCACACACACACACCTGTTCACACACACTGTTCACAAACACACACCTGTTCACACACACACCTGTTCACACACACACGTGTTCACACACACACACGTGTTCACACACACCCCATTTCACACACACACACACCTGTTCACACACACACACGTGTTCACACACACACGTGTTCACACACACACACGTGTTCACACAAACGCCTGTTCACACACACACGTGTTCACACACACGCACATCTGTTCACACACTCACACACCTGTTCACACACACACACGTGTTCACACACACAGACACACGTGTTCACACACACAGACACACGTGTTCACACTCACACTCACTGGTTCACACACACACACGTGTTCATACGCACACACACCTGTTCGCACACACACGTGTTCACACACACCTGTTCACACACACACACCTGTTCACACAAACAACTGTTCACGCACACTGTTCACAAACACACACCAGTTCACACACACACGTGTTCACACACACACACGTGTTCACACACACACCTGTTCACACACACACACACCTGTTCACACACACACGTGTTCACACACACACACACGTGTTCACACACACACACCTGTTCTCACACAGACACACGTGTTCACACACACACACGTGTTCACACACACACACGTATTCACACACACACGTGTTCACACACACACGTGTTCACACACACACACCTGTTCACACACACACACACATGTTTTCACACACATCTGTTCACACACACACACCTGTTCATACACACACCTGTTCACACACACACACCTGTACACACACACACACACGTGTTCACACACACACCTGTTCACACACACACGTTCACACACACACGTGTTCACACACACACACACACGTGTTAATACACACACACACACGTGTTCACACACACACACTTGTTCACACACACACACACATGTTCACACACACACACACTGGTTCACACACACACGTGTTCACACACACACACGTTAACACACACACACACCTGTTCACACACACACATGTTCACACACACACGTGTTCACACACACATACGCACGTGTTCACACACACACCTGTTCACACACACACACGTGTTCACACACACACGTGTTCACACACACACCTGTTCACACACACACACCTGTTCACACACACACCTGTTCACACACACACACCTATTCACACACACAGGTTCACACACACACGTGTCCAAACACACACGTGTTCACACACACACACCTGTTCAAATACACACGTGTTCATCCACACACACCTGTTCAGACACACACTTTCACACACACACACGTTCACACACACACGTGTTCCCACACACACACGTGTTCACACACATACACACACACGTGTTCACACACACATGTGTTCACACACACACCTGTTCACAAACACACGCACCTGTTCACACACACACGTGTTCACACACACACCTGTTCACACACACACGTGTTCACACACACACCTGTTCTCACACACGTGTTCGCACACACGTGTTCACACACACACACGTGTTCACACTCACACACGTGTTCATACACACACGTGTTCACACACATGCGTTCACACACACACACGTGTTCACACACACACCTGTTCACACACACACGTGTTCACACACACACACCTGTTCACACACACGTTCACACACACACACGTGTTCACACACACACAAACGTGTTCACACACACACACCTGTTAACACACTCGTGTTAACACACACACACGTGTTCACACATACACACACGTGTTCACACACACACACGTGTTCACACACACACGTGTTCACACACACACACGTGTTCACACCCACACACACGTGTTCACACACACACACACGTGTTCGCACACACAGACATTCGTGTTCACACACACAGACACACGTGTTCACACACACACACACTGGTTCACACACACACACGTGTTCACACACACACACGTGTTCACACACACACACCTGTTCGCACACACACGTGTTCACACACACACCTGTTCACAAACACACACCTGTTCACATACACACACCTGTTCACACAAACTGTTCACAAACACACACCTGTTCACACACACACACCTGTTCACACACACGTGTTCACACACACATGTGTTCACGCACACCCCTGTTCACACACACACACCTGTTCACACACACACCTGTTCACACACACACCTGTTCACACACACACACGTGTTCACACACACACCTGTTCACACACACAAACACGTGTTCACACACACACACACACTTGTTCACACACACACCTGTTCACACACTCACACCTGTTCACGCACACACATGTTCACACACACACCTGTTCACAAACACACACACCTGTTCACACACACACACACGTTCACAGACACACACGTTCACACACACACACACGTTCACAAACACACACACCTGTTCACACACACACACCTGTTCGCACACACACGTGTTCACACACGCACACCTGTTCACACACACACACCTGTTCACACACACACACCTGTTCACACACACACGTGTTCACACACTCACGTGTTCACACACACCCCATTTCACACACATACACCTGTTCACACAGACACACGTGTTCACACACACACACACACACTGGTTCACACACACACACGTGTTCACACACACACACACGTGTTCACACACACACACACCTGTTCGCACACACACGTGTTCACACACACACCTGTTCACACACACACGTGTTCACACACACACCTGTTCACCCACACGTGTTCACACACACGTGTTCACACATACACACGTGTTCACACTCACACACGTGTTCATACACACACGTGTTCACACACATGCGTTCACACACACTCACGTGTTCACACACACACCTGTTCACACACACACGTGTTCACACACACACACCTGTTCACACACACGTTCACACACACACACGTGTTCACACACACACACACGTGTTCACACACACACCTGTTCACACGCTCGTGTTAACACACACACACACGTGTTCACACATACACACACGTGTTCACACACACACACGTGTTCACACACACACACGTGTTCACACCCACACACACGTGTTCACACACACGTGTTCGCACACACAGACATTCGTGTTCACACACACAGACACACGTGTTCACACACACACACACTGGTTCACACACACACACACGTGTTCACACACACACACGTGTTCACACACACACCTGTTCGCACACACACGTGTTCACACACACACCTGTTCACAAACACACACCTGTTCACAAACACACACCTGTTCACACACACTGTTCACATACACACACCTGTTCACACACACACCTGTTCACACACACGTGTTCACACACACACGTGTTCACGCACACCCCTGTTCACACACACACACACCTGTTCACACACACACCTGTTCACACACACCTGTTCACACACACACACGTGTTCACGCACACACCTGTTCACACACACAAACACGTGTTCACACACACACACACTTGTTCACACACACACCTGTTCACACACTCACACCTATTCACACACACACGTGTTCACACACACACACCTGTTCACAAACACACACACCTGTTCACACACACACACACACACGTTCACAGACGCACACGTTCACACACACACACTCGTTCACAAACACACACACCTGTTCACACACACACACACCTGTTCGCACACACACGTGTTCACAAACGCACACCTGTTCACACACACACACCTGTTCACACACACACACATGTTCACACACACGCGTGTTCACACACACCCCATTTCACACACACACACCTGTTCACACAAACACACGTGTTCACACACACACGTGTTCACACACACACGTGTTCACACAAACGCCTGTTCACACACACACGTGTTCACACACACGCACACCTGTTCACACACTCACACACCTGTTCACACACACACACACACGTGTTCACACACACAGACACACGTGTTCATACACACAGACACACGTGTTCACACTCACACACACTGGTTCACACACACACACGTGTTCATACGCACACACATCTGTTCGCACACACACGTGTTCACACACACCTGTTCACACACACACACACCTGTTCACACAAACAACTGTTCACGCACACTGTTCACAAACACACACCTGTTCACACACACACGTGTTCACACACACACACGTGTTCACACACACACCTGTTCACACACGCACACCTGTTCACACACACACGTGTTCACACACACACGTGTTCACACACACACACCTGTTCTCACACACACACACGTGTTCACACACACACACGTGTTCACACACACACACGTATTCACACACACACACGTGTTCACACACACACACGTGTTCACACACACACCTATTAACACACACACACACATGTTTTCACACACATCTGTTCACACACACACACCTGTTCATACACACACCTGTACACATACACACACGTGATCACACACACACACCTGTTCACACACACGTTCACACACACACGTGTTCACACACACACACACACACGTGTTAATACACACACACGTGTTCACACACACACACGTGTTCACACACACACACATGTTCACACACACACACACACTGGTTCACACACACACGTGTTCACACACACACACGTTAACACACACACACACCTGTTCACACACACACGTGTTCACACACACACACCTGTTCACACACACACACCTGTTCACACACACACCTTTTCACACACACACACGTGTTCACACACACACGTGTTCACACACACCTGTTCACACACACACACCTGTTCACACACACACCTGTTCACACACACACACCTATTCACACACACAGGTTCACACACACACGTGTCCAAACACACACGTGTTCACACACACACACCTGTTCAAAAACACACGTGTTCACACACACACACCTGTTCAGACACACACTTTCACACACACACACACGTTCACACACACACGTGTTCACACACACACACACGTGTTCACACACATACACACACACGTGTTCACACACACACCTGTTCACACACACACCTGTTCACACACACACACCTGTTCACACACACACGTGTTCACACACACACCTGTTCACACACACACGTGTTCACACACACACCTGTTCACACACACGTGTTCACACACACGTGTTCACACACACACGTGTTCACACTCACACACGTGTTCATACACACACGTGTTCACACACATGCGTTCACACACACACACGTGTTCACACACACACCTGTTCACACACACACGTGTTCACACACACACACCTGTTCACACACACGTTCACACACACACACGTGTTCACACACACACCTGTTCACACACTCGTGTTAACACACACACACGTGTTCACACATACACACACGTGTTCACACACACACACGTGTTCACACACACACGTGTTCACACACACACACGTGTTCACACCCACACACACGTGTTCACACACACGTGTTCACACACACACACACTTGTTCACACACACACCTGTTCACACACTCACACCTGTTCACACACACACACACGTGTTCACACACACACACCTGTTCACAAACACACACACCTGTTCACACACACACACACACGTTCACACACACACACACGTTCACACACACACGTGTTCACACACACACACCTGTTCACACACACACACACGTGTTCACACACACGTGTTCACACACACACACGTTTTCGCACACACAGACATTCGTGTTCACACACACAGACACACGTGTTCACACACACACACACTGGTTCACACACACACACGTGTTCACACACACACCTGTTCACACACACACCTGTTCACATACACACACCTGTTCACACACACTGTTCACAAACACACACCTGTTCACACACACACACCTGTTCACACACACACCTGTTCACACACACACACCCATTCACACACACAGGTTCACACACACGTGTCCAAACACACACGCGTTCACACTCACACACCTGTTCACACACACACGTGTTCACAAACACACACCTGTTCAGACACACACGTTCACACACACACACACACGTTCACACACACACATGGTCACACACACACACGTGTTCACACACATAAACACACATGTGTTCACACACACACGTGATCACACACACACGTGTTCACACACACACCTGTTCACACACACACACCTGTTCACACACACACGTGTTCACACACACACACACCTGTTCACACACACACGTGTTCACACACACGTGTTCACACACACACGTGTTCACACACACACGTGTTCACACTCACACACGTGTTCATACACACACGTGTTCACACACATGCGTTCACACACACACACGTGTTCACACACACACCTGTTCACACACAAACACGTGTTCACACACACACACCTGTTCAGACACACACCTGTTCACACACACAAACACGTGTTCACACACACACACACTTGTTCACACACACACCTGTTCACACACTCAAACCTGTTCACACACACACACGTGTTCACACACACACACCTGTTCACAAACACACACACCTGTTCACACACACACACACGTTCACAGACACACACGTTCACACACACACACACGTTCACAAACACACACACCTGTTCACACACACACGTGTTCACACACGCACACCTGTTCACACACACACACCTGTTCACACACACACACCTGTTCACACACACTGTTCACAAACACACACCTGTTCACACACACACCTGTTCACACACACACGTGTTCACACACACACACGTGTTCACACACACCCCATTTCACACACACACACCTGTTCACACACACACACGTGTTCACACACACACGTGTTCACACACACACACGTGTTCACACAAACGCCTGTTCACACACACACGTGTTCACACACACGCACATCTGTTCACACACTCACCCACCTGTTCACACACACACACACGTGTTCACACACACAGATACACGTGTTCACACACACAGACACACGTGTTCACACTCACACACACTGGTTCACACACACACACGTGTTCATACGCACACACACTTGTTCGCACACACACGTGTTCACACACACCTGTTCACACACACACACCTGTTCACACAAACAACTGTTCACGCACACTGTTCACGAACACACACCAGTTCACACACACACGTGTTCACACACACACGTGTTCACACACACACCTGTTCACACACACACACACACCTGTTCACACACAGACACCTGTACACACACACACACCTCTTCACACATACACATTCACACACACGTTTTATCACACACACACGTGTTTTCATGCACACACACGTGTTCACATACACACACACACGTGTTCACACACAGGCACACACACCTGTTCACGCACACACCTGTTCTCACACACACACGTGTTCACACACACACGTGTTCACACACACACACGTGTTCACACACACACGTGTTCACACACACACACCTGTTCACACACACACCTGTTCACACACAGACACCTGTACAACACACACACACACCTCTTCACACATACACAGACACCTGTCCACACACACACCCCTGTCCACACACACACGTGTACACACACACACCTGTTCACACACACACACACGTGTTCACGCACACACACCTGTTCACACACACACACGTGTTCACTCACACACAAACACCTGTTCACGCACACGTGTTCACACACACACACCTGTTCACACACAGACACCTGTACACACACACACACCTCTTCACACATACACACACCTGTCCACACACACACCCCTGTCCACACACACACGTGTACACACACACACCTGTTCACACACACACACACGTGTTCACGCACACACACCTGTTCACACACACACGTGTTCACACACACACACACCTGTTCACGCACACGTGTTCACACACACACACGTGTTCACACACACACACATTTTCACACACAAACACACACACTTGTTCACACACACACACGTGTTCACACACACGCACACACACACGCGTTCACACACACACATATTCACACACACACGTGTTCACACACACACGTTCACACACACACACTTGTTCACATACACACACACGTGTTCACACACACACCTGTTCACATACAGACACACACATACACCTGTTCAGACACACACACCTGTTCACACAAACACCTGTTCACACACACACACCTGTTCACATACACAGACACCTGGCCACACACACACCTGTCCACACACACGTGTTCACACACACCAGTTCACACACACACACCTGTTCGCACACACACACGTGTTCACACACACACACACACCTGTTCACACACACACGTGTTCACACACACACACACACACCAGTTCACACACACACCTGTTCACACACACGTATTCACACACACACCTGTTCACACACACACGTTCACATACACACACGTGTTCACACACACACACGTTCACACACACACACCTGTTCACACACACCCACACACACCTGTTCACACACACACACGTGTTCACACACAGACACCTGTTCACAAACACACACCTGTTCACACTCACACACACACACACACCTGTTCACACACACACACGTGTTCACACACACACACCTGTTCACACACACACACGTGTTCTCACACACACATGCGTGTTCTCACACACACATGTTCTCACACACACACGTGTTCTCACACAGACACACACCTGTTCACGCACACACACCTGTTCACACACACACACATGTTCACCAACACACACGTGTTAACACACACACACGTGTTCACACACACATGTGTTCACTCACACACACACGTGTTCACACACACACACCCTTATTCACTCACACACGTTCACACACACACACGTGTTCACACACACACATCGGTTCACACACACACACCTGTTCACACACACACCTGTTCACACACACACACATGTTCACACACACACACGTGTTCACACACACACACCTGTTCACACACACACACACCTGTTCTCACACACACACACGTGTTCTCACACACACACACGTGTTCTCACACACACACACGTGTTCTCACACACACGTTTTATCACACACACACGTGTTTTCATGCACACACACGTGTTCACATACACACACACGTTTTCACACACAGACACACACACCTGTTCACGCAAACGCACCTGTTCACACACACACACGTTTTCACTCACACACACGTGTTCACACACACACACACGTGTTCACACATACACACACGTGTTCACACACACACCTGTTCACACTCACACCTGTTCACACACACACACAAGTGATCACACACTCACCTGTACACTCACACACACACACGTGTTCCCACACACAGACCTGTTCACACACACACACGTGTTGTCACACACACACACACGTGTTCTCACACACACACACGTGTTCTCACACACACACACGTTTTCTCACACAAACACGTGTTCTCATGCACACACACACGTGTTCACATACACACACACGTTTTCACACACAGACACACACACCTGTTCACGCAAACGCACCTGTTCACACACACACACACGTGTTCACACACACACACGTGTTCACACACACACACGTGTTCACACACACACACCTGTTCACACACACACCTGTTCACACACACACACAAGTGTTCACACACACACCTGTACACTCACACACACACACACACGTGTTCACACACACAGACCTGTTCACACACACACACACGTGTTCACACACACACACGTGTTCACACACACACATTTTCACACACAAACACACACACTTGTTCACACACACACACACGTGTTCACACACACGCACACACACACGTGTTCACACACACACACACGTTGACACACACACACACGTTCACACACACACACCTGTTCACACACACACACGTGTTCACACACACACACACACCTGTTCTCACACACACACACACACACACACGTGTTCACACACACACACCTGTTCTCACACACACACACGTGTTCACACACAGACACACACAACTGTTCACGCACACACACCTGTTCACACACACACACACACGTGTTCACACACACACACGTGTTCACACACACACACACGTGTTCACACACAAACACCTGTTCACACACACACACACGTGTTCTCACACACACACACGTGTTCACACACACACGTGTTCTCACACACACACGTGTTCTCACACACACAAGTGTTCACACACACACACGTGTTCACACACACTCACACCTGTTCACACACACGTGTTCACACACACACACACCTGTTCACACACATACCTGTTCACACACACCCACACGTGTTCTCACACACACACACGTGTTCTCACACCCACACACGTGTTCTCACACACACGTGTTCTCACACACACACACGTGATCTCACACACACGTTTTCTCTCACACACACGTGTTCTCTTGCACACACACACGTATTCTCATACACACACACGTTTTCACACACAGACACACACACCTGTTCACGCAAACGCACCTGTTCACACACACACACACACGTGTTCTCACACACACACACACGTGTTCACACAAACACATCTGTTCACACACACACCTGTTCACACACAGAAACACACACACACGTTCACACACACACACCTGTTCACACGCACACACACGTGTTCACACACACACAAGTGTTCACACACACACACGTGTTCACACACACACACGTGTTCACACACACATGTGTTCTCACACACACACATGTTCAAACACACACACGTTCACACACACACACACGTGTTCACACAAACACACCTGTTGACACACACACCTGTTCACACACAGAAACACACACACGTTCACACACACGTGTTCACACACACACACACATGTGTTCAGACACACACGTGTTCACACACACACGTGTTCACACACACACACGTTCACACACACACGTGTTCTCACACACACACACGTGTTCTCACACACACACGTGTTCTCACATACGTGTTCTCACACACACAAGTGTTCACACACACACACACACGTGTTCACACACACACACACGTGTTCTCACACACACACACGTGTTCACATACACACACACAGTGTTCACACACAGACACACACACCTGTTCATGCACATACACCTGTTCACACACACACACACGAGTTCACACACACACGTGTTCACACACACACACGCGTTCACACACACACGTGTTCACACACACACACATGTGTTCACACACACACGTTCACACACACACACTTGTTCACATAAACACACACGTGTTCACACACACACCTGTTCACATACAGACACACACACACATCTGTTCAGACACACACACCTGTTCACACACACACACCTGTTCACACACACACCTGTTCACATACACAGACACCTGTCCACACACACACGTGTCCACACACACGTGTTCACACACACCAGTTCACACACACACACCTGTTCGCACACACACACACATGTTCACACACACACACACCTGTTCACACACACACGTGTTCACACACACACACACACACCAGTTCACACACACACACCTGTTCACACACACGTATTCACACACACACCTTTTCACACACATACGTTCACATACACACACGTGTTCGCACACACACACGTTCACACACACACACCTGTTCACACACACCCACACACACCTGTTCACACTCACACACACACACACCTGTTCACACACACACGTGTTCACAAACACACACCTGTTCACACACAGACACCTGTTCACACACACACACGTGTTCTCACACACACATGCGTGTTCTCACACACACATATTCTCACACACACGCGTGTTCTCACACAGACACACACCTGTTCACGCACACACACCTGTTCACACACACACATGTTCACCAACACACACGTGTTAACACACACACACGTGTTCACACACACATGTGTTCACTCACACACACACGTGTTCACACACACACACCTGTTCACACACACACACCTGTTCACATACACAGACACCTGTCCACACACACACGTGTCCACACACACGTGTTCACACACACCAGTTCACACACACACACCTGTTCGCACACACACACACACACGTGTTCACACACACACACACCTGTTCACACACACACGTGTTCACACACACACACACACACCAGTTCACACACACACACCTGTTCACACACACACGTATTCACACACACACCTGTTCACACACACACGTTCACATACACACACGTGTTCACACACACGCACGTTCACACACACACACCTGTTCACACACACCCACACACACCTGTTCACACACACACGTGTTCACACACACACACCTGTTCACACACACACACCTGTTCACACTCACATACACACACCTGTTCACACACACACGTGTTCACACACACACACATGTTCACACACACAAACCTGTTCACACACACACGTGTTCACACACACACACCTGTTCACACACACTCACACCTGTTCACATACACACACACGTATTCTCACACTCACACACGTGTTCTCACACACACACCTGTTCACACACACACACACCTGTTCTCACACACACACACACGTGTTCTCACACCCACACACGTGTTCTCACACACACGTGTTCTCACACACACACACGTGATCTCACACACACGTTTTCTCTCACACACACGTGTTCTCTTGCACACACACACGTATTCACATACACACACACGTTTTCACACACAGACACACACACCTGTTCACGCAAACGCACCTGTTCACACACACACACGTTTTCACACACACACACGTGTTCACACACACACACACAAACGTGTTCACACATACACACACGTGTTCACACACACACCTGTTCACACTCACACCTGTTCACACACACACACAAGTGATCACACACTCACCTGTACACTCACACACACACACATGTTCCCACACACAGACCTGTTCACACACACACGTGTTGTCACACACACACACACGTGTTCTCACACACACACACGTTTTCTCACACTAACACGTGTTCTCATGCACACACACACGTGTTCACATACACACACACGTTTTCACACACAAACACACACACACCTGTTCACGCAAACGCACCTGTTCACACACACACACGTGTTCACGCACACACACACACACGTGTTCACACACACACCTGTTCACTCACACACACGTGTTCACACACACAGACCTGTTCACACACACGTGTTCACACACACACTTTTGTTCACACACACAAACATTTTCACACACAAACACACACACTTGTTCACACACACATACACACGTGTTCACACAAACGCACACACACGTGTTCACACACACACACGTTGACACACACACACACGTTCACACACACACACCTGTTCACACACACACGTGTTCACACACACACACACCTGTTCACACACACACACACACACACGTGTTCACACACACACACCTGTTCTCACACACACACACGTGTTCACACACAGACACACACAACTGTTCACGCACACACACCTGTTCACACACACACACGTGTTCACACACACACACGTGTTCACACACACACACACCTGTTCACACACACACACACCTGATCACACACACGTGTTCACACACACACACACCTGTTCACACGCACACACACGTGTTCACAAACACACAAGTGTTCAAACACTCACACGTGTTCACACACACACCTGTTCACACACACGTGTTCACACGCACACCTGTTCACACACACACCTGTTCACACACACACACACGTGTTCTCACACACACGCGCGTTTTTTCACACACACACACCTGTTCACACACACACACACACGTGTTCTCACACAGACACACACACCTGTTCACGCACACACACCTGTTCACACACACACACATGTTCACCTACACACACGTGTTCACACACACACACGGGTTCACACACACACACGTGTTCATACACACACGTCTTCACACACGCACACACACGTGGTCTCTCACACACACACACGTGTTCTCACACACACACACACCTGTTCACACACACACACCTGTTCACACACACACGTGTTCTCACATGTGTTCTCACACACACACGTGTTCTCACGCACACGTGTTCTCACACACACACACGTGTTCTCTCACACAGACACGTTTTCTCACAGACACACGTGTTCTCACACACACGCACGTGTTCACAAACACGCACCTGTTCACGCACACACACATGTTCACACACACACCTGTTCACACACACACACACGTGTTCACACACACACACGTTCACACACACACACACGTGTTCACACACACACGTGTTCACACACACACGTGTTCTCACACACACGTGTGTTCTCACACACACATGTTCTCGCACACACACACGTGTTCTCACACACACACACCTGTTCACACACACACACACACCTGTTCACACACACACCTGTTCACACACACACACCTGTTCACACACACACGTGTTCACACACACACACACACGAGTTCACACACACACACGTGTTCACACACACTCAGGCGTTCACACACACTCACGTGTTCACACACACACACACACGTGTTCACACACACACACGTTCACACACACACACACGTGTTCACACACACACACGTGTTCACACACACACGTGTTCTCACACACACATGCGTGTTCTCACACACACATGTTCCCACACACACACGTGTTCTCACACAGACACACACAACTGTTCACGCACACACACCTGTTCACACACACACATGTTCACCAACACACACGTGTTAACAGACACACACGTGTTGACACACACATGTGTTCACTCACACACACACATGTTCACGCACACACACCCTTGTTCACACACACACGTTCACACACACACGTGTTCACACACGCACATCTGTTCACACACACATACCTGTTCACACACTCCTGTTCACACACACACACATGTTCACACACACACATCTGTTCACACACACACACGTGTACACACACACACACACCTGTTCACACACACTCACACCTGTTCACATACACACACACGTGTTCTCACACACACACAAACGTGTTGTCAGACACACACCTGTTCACACACACACACACCTGTTCACACACACTCACACCTGTTCACATACACACACACGTGTTCTCACACACACACACACGTGTTCTCACACACACGCACATGTTCTCACACACACGTGTTCTCACACACACACGTGTTCTCACACACACACACGTTTTCTCACACACACACGTGTTCTCATGCACACACACGTGTTCACATACACACACACGTTTTCACACACAGACACACACACCTGTTCACGCAAACGCACCTGTTCACACACACACACACGTGTTCACACACACACACGTGTTCACACACACACACGTGTTCACACACACAGACCTGTTCACACACACACAGGTGTTCTCACACACACACACGTGTTCTCACACACACACGTTTTCTCACACACACACGTGTTCTCATGCACAGACACACGTGTTCACATACACACACACGTTTTCACACACAGACACACACACCTGTTCACGCAAACGCACCTGTTCACACACACACACGTGTTCACACACACACACACGTGTTCACACACACACACACGTGTTCACACACACACACCTGTTCACACACACACCTGTTCACACACACACACAAGTGTTCACACACACACCTGTACACTCACACACACACACGTGTTCACACACACAGACCTGTTCACACACACACACATGTTCACGCACACACACGTGTTCACACACACACATTTTCACACACAAACACACACACTTGTTCACACACACACACACACGTGTTCACACACATGCACACACACACGTGTTCACACACACACACGTTGACACACACACACACGTTCACACACACACCTGTTCACACACACACACGTGTTCACACACACACACCTGTTCTCACACACACACACACACACGTGTTCACACACACACACCTGTTCTCACACACACCTGTTCACACACACACACGTGTTCACACACACACACCTGTTCTCACACACACACACACACGTGTTCACACACACATACACGTGTTCACACACAAACACCTGGTCACACACACACGTGTTCACACACACACGTGTTCACACACACACACGTGTTCACATACACACACACACGTGTTCAGACACAGGCACACACACCTGTTCACGCACACACACCTGTTCACACACACACACGTGTTCACACACACACACATGTTCACACACACACACACCTGTTCACACACACACACACCTGATCACACACACGTGTTCACACACACACACACCTGTTCACACGCAAACACACGTGTTCACAAACACACAAGTGTTCAAACACACACACGTGTTCACACACACACCTGTTCACACACACGTGTTCACACACACACCTGTTCACACACACACCTGTTCACACACACACACACGTGTTCTCACACACACGCGCGTTTTCTCACACACACACACCTGTTCACACACACACACACACACGTGTTCTCACACAGACACACACAACTGTTCACGCACACACACCTGTTCACACACACACACATGTTCACCAACACACACGTGTTCACACACACACACGGGTTCACACACACACACGTGTTCATACACACACGTGTTCACACACGCACGCACACGTGGTCTCTCACACACACACACGTGTTCTCACACACACACACACCTGTTCACACACACACACCTGTTCACACACACACGTGTTCTCACATGTGTTCTCACACACACACGTGTTCTCACGCACACGTGTTCTCACACACACACACGTGTTCTCTCACACAGACACGTTTTCTCACACACACACGTGTTCTCACACACACGCACGTGTTCACAAACACGCACCTGTTCACGCACACACACATGTTCACACACACACCTGTTCACTCACATGCACGTGTTCACACACACCTGTTCACACACACACCTGTTCACACACACACGTGTTCACGCACGCACGTGTTCACACACACGTGTTCACACGCACGTGTTCACACACACACGTGTTCACACACACACACACAAACATTTCACACACACAGACGTGTTCACACACACACGTGTTCACACACACACACCTGATCACACACACACACCTGTTCACACATACACACACCTGCTCACACACACACCTGTTCACAAACACACACCTGTTCACACACACGCACACGTGTTCACACACACACACCTGTTCACACACACACACCTGTTCACACATACACACGTACTCACACACACACACATGTTCACACACCCACACACGTGTTCACACACACACACGATCACACACACACTTGTTCACATACACAAACACGTGTTCACACACACACCTGTTCACATACAGACACACTCACGCCTGTTCACACACACACACCTGTTCACGCACACACACCTGTTCACACACACACCTGTTCACATACAGACACACACACACCTGTTCACACACACACACCTGTTCACACACACACACCTGTTCACATACACAGACACCTGTCCACACACACACGTGTCCACACACACGTGTTCACACACACCAGTTCTCTCACACACACCTGTTCGCACACCCACACGTGTTCACACACACGTGTTCACACACACCAGTTCACTCACACACACACCTGTTCGCACACACACACGTGTTCACACACACACACACACCTGTTCACACACACACGTGTTCACACACACACACCTGTTCACACACACACACCTGTTCACACACACACGTGTTCACACACGCACCTGTTCACACACACACGTTCACATACACACACGTGTTCACACACACACGCGTTCACACACACACACCCGTTCACACACACCCACACACACCTGTTCACACACACACACGTTTTCACACACACACACGTGTTCACACACACACACACGTGTTCACACACACACCTGTTCACACACACACACACGTGTTCTCACACACACACACGTGTTCACACACACACATGTTCACACACACATACCTGTTCACACACACACGTGTTCACACACACACACCTGTTCACACACACACACCTGTTCACACACACGCACGTGTTCTCACACACACACGCGTGTTCTCACACACACATGTTCTCACACACAGACACGTGTTCTCACACAGACACACACACCTGTTCACGCACACACACCTGTTTACACACACACACATGTTCACCAACACACACGTGTTAACACACACACACGTGTTCACACACACACGTGTTCACTCACACACACACGTGTTCACACACACACCCTTATTCACACACGTTCACACACACACACACATCCGTTCACACACACACCTGTTCAAACACACACATGTTCACACACACACACCTGTTCACACACACACGTGTTCACACACACACACACCTGTTCACACACACTCACACCTGTTCACATACACACACACGTGTTCTCACACACACACACGTGTTCTCACACACACACCTGTTCACACACACACACAACTGTTCTCACATACACACACACCTGTTCACACACACACACGTGTTCTCACACACACACACACGTGTTCTCACACACACGTGTTCTCACACACACACACGTGTTCTCTCACACACACACACGTTTCTCACACACACACACGTGTTCTCATGCACACACACACGTGTTCACATACACACACACGTTTTCACACACAGACACACACACCTGTTCACGCAAACGCACCTGTTCACACACACACACGTGTTCACACACACACACCTGTTCACACACACACACCTGTTCACACACACACCTGTTCACACACACACACAAGTGTTCACACACACACCTGTACACTCACACACACACACGTGTTCACACACACACACACCTGTTCACACACACACACACACGTGTTCACACACACACGTGTTCACACACACACGTTTTCACACACAAGCACACACACGTGTTCACACACACACACACATGTGTTCACACACACACGCACACACACACACGTATTCACGCACACACACGCCTGTTCACACACACACGTGTTCACACACACACACACCTGTTCACACACGTGTTCACACACACACACACACCTGTTCACACACACACGTTCACATACGCACACACGTTCACATACACTCACACACGTGTTCACACACACACACGTGTTCACACACACACACCTGTTCTCACACACACACACACACGTGTTCACACAAACACACGTGTTCACACACACACACCTGTTCTCACACACACACACGTGTTCACACACAGACGCACACACCTGTTCACGCACACACACCTGTTCAAACACACACACACGTGTTCACACACACACACGTGTTCACACACACACACACGTGTTCACACACAAACACCTGGTCACACACACACCTTTTCACACACACCTGTTCACACACACACGTGTTCACACACACACACACACGTGTTCACACACACACACGTGATCACACACAAACACACACACGTGTTCACACACACGCACACACACGTGTTCACGCACACACGTGTTCACACACACACATCTGTTCTCACACACACACACACACGTGTTCACACACACACGTGTTCACACACACACACCTGTTCTCATGCACACACACCTGTTCACACACACACACGTGTTCACACACACACACACGTGTTCACACACACACACCTTTTCTCCCACACACACACGTGTTCACACACACACGTGTGTTCACACACACACACGTGTTCATTCACATACACACACGTGTTCACACACACAAACGTGTTCACACACACACGTGTTCACATACATACACACACGTGTTCACAAACACGTGTTCACACACACACCTGTTCGCGCACACACCTGTTAAAACACACACGTGTTCACACTCACACACACCTGTTCACACACACACCTGTTCACACACACACACATTGTAACACACACACCTGTTCACACACACACACGTGTTCTCACACACACACACACGTGTTCACACACACACTAGTGTTCACACACACACGTGTTCACACACACACACGTGTTCACACAAACACACATGTGTTCACACACACGTGTTCACACACATGTGTTCTCACACACACGTGTTCACACACACACACGTGTTCACATACACACACACGTGTTCACACACACGTGATCACACAAACGCACGTGTTCACACACTCACGTGTTCACACAGACACACCTGTTCACACACACACACGTGTTCTCACACACACACACCTGTTCACACACACACACCTGTTCACACACACACACATGTTCTCACACACACACACACGTGTTCACACACACACGTGTGTTCACACACACACACGTGTTCACACACATACACACACGTGTTCACACACACAAACGTGTTCACACACACACACGTGTTCACATACATACACACACGTGTTCACACACACACACGGGTTCACACACACGTGTTAACACACACCTGTTCACGCACACACCTGTTAAAACACACACATGTTCACACTCACACACACCTGTTCACACACACACCTGTTCACACACACACGTGTTCACAAAGACACGTGTTCACACACACACGTGTTCACACACACACACCTGTTCAAGCACACACACGTGTTCACACCTATTCACACACACATTCACACACACACACCTGTTCACACACACACACGTGTTCACACACACACGTGTTCACACACACACACTTTTCACAAACACAAACGTGTTCACACACACCCACCTGTTCACACACACACCTGTTCACACACACACGTGTTCACACACACACACCTGTTCACACACACACATTTACATACACACACGTGTTCACACACACACACGTTCACACGCACACAAGCGTGCACACACACACGTTTTCACCCACACTCACACACGTGTTCACACACAAACACACGATCACACACACATGTTCACACACACGCACTCACACGTGTTCACACTCACGCACACACACACGTGTTCACACACACAGGTTCACACACACACACGTTCACACGCACACACGTGTTCACACACACACACACACCTGTTCTCTTACACACACACACGTGTTCACACACAGACACACACACCTGTTCTCACACACACACACCTGTTCACCCACTCACGTGTTCACACACACACACCTGTTCACACACACGTGTTCACGCACACACACCTGTTCACACACACACGTTCACATACACACACACGTTCACACACACACACGTTCACACACACACACGTGTGCACACACAAACGCACACACACGTTCACACACACACGTGTTGACACACACACACGTGTTCACACACACACGTGTTCACATACATACACACACGTGTTCACACACACGTGTTCACACACACACCTGTTCACGCACACACCTGTTAAAACACACACGTGTTCACACTCACACACACCTGTTGACACACACACCTGTTCACACACACACACACACGTTGTAACACACACACCTGTTCACACACACACACGTGTTCTCACACACACACACGTGTTCACACACACACTAGTGTTCACACACACGTGTTCACACACACACACGTGTTCACACAAACACACATGTGTTCACACACTCGTGTTCACACACACACACGTGTTCACACACACGTGTTCTCACACACACGTGTTCACACACACACACGTGTTCACATACACACACACGTGTTCACACACACGTGATCACACAAACACACGTGTTCACACACACACGTGTTCACACAGACACACCTGTTCACACACACACACGTGTTCTCACACACACACACCTGTTCACACACACACACCTGTTCACACACACACACCTGTTCTCTCACACACACACACACACACGTGTGTTCACACACACACGTGTTTACACACATACACACACATGTTCACACACGGAAACGTGTTCACACACACACACACGTGTTCACATACATACACACACGTGTTCACACACACACACACGGGTTCACACACACGTATTAACACACACCTGTTCACGCACACACCTGTTAAAACACACACATGTTCACACTCACACACACCTGTTCACACACACACACACGTGTTCACAAAGACACGTGTTCACACACACACACGTGTTCACACACACACACACCTGTTCACACACACACGTGTTCACACACACACGCCTGTTCACACACACACGTGTTCACACACACACACCTGTTCACACACACACCTGTTCACACACACACGTGTTCACATACACACACACCTGTTCACACACACACATTTACATACACACACGTGTTCACACACACACGTTCACACGCACACAAGCGTGCACACACACACGTGTTCACCCACACTCACACACGTGTTCACACACACTCACACACGTGTTCACACACAAACACACGATCACACACACATGTTCACACACACGCACACACACGTGTTCACACTCACGCACACACACACGTGTTCACACACACACGTTCACACACACACACACGTTCATACACACACACGTTCACACACACACACCTGTTCACACACACACACCTGTTCACACACACCTGTTCACACACAGACAAACACAGACCTGTTCACACAAACACACATGTTCACACACACACACCTGTACACACACACACCTGTTCACACACACACACACCTGTCCACACACACACCCCTGTCCACACACACACGTGTTCACACACACACGTGTTCACACACACACCTGTTCACACACACACACACACACACGTGTTCACGCACACACACCTGTTCACACACACACCTGTTCACACACATACACACACACCTGTTCACACACGTGTTCACACACACACACCTGTTCACACACACACGTTCACATACACACACACGTTCACATACACTCACACGTTCACACACACACACACGTGTTCACACACACACACGTGTTCACACACACACACCTGTTGTCACACACACACACACGTGGTCACACACACACACCTCTTCTCACACACACACACGTGTTCACACACAGACACACACACCTGTTCACGCACACACACCTGTTCACACACACACACACGTGTTCACACACACACACACGTGTTCACACACACACACACGTGTTCACACACAAACACCTGGTCACACACACACCTTTTCACACACACCTGTTCACACACACACGTGTTCACACACACACACACGTGTTCACACACTCACACGTGATCACACACAAACACACACACGTGTTCACACACACGCACACACACGTGTTCACACACACACGTGTTCACACACACACACCTGTTCTCACACACACACACGTGTTCACACACACACGTGTTCACACACACACACCTGTTCTCATGCACACACACCTGTTCACACACACACACGTGTTCACACACACACACCTGTTCACACCCATACCTGTTCACATACACACACGTGTTCACACATACACACCTGTTCACACACACACACGTGTTCACACACACACACCTGTTCACACACACACACGTGTTCTCACACACACACACGTGTTCTCACACACACACACCTGTTCACACACACACACCTGTTCACACACACACCTGTTCACACACACACACGTGTTCTCACACACAAATGTTCTCACACACACACGTGTTCTCACACACACACACGTTTTCTCACACACACACGTGTTCTCACACAGACACACACACCTGTTCTCGCACACACCTGTTCACACACACACGTGTTCACACACACACATGTTTTCACACACACACGCGTTCACACACACTCACACGTTCACACACACACACACGTGTTCACACACACACCTGTTCACATACAGACACACACACACGTTCACACACACATGTGTTCACACACACACCTGTTCACACACACACCTGTTCACACACACCTGTTCACACACACACACCGATTCACACACACACACACCTGTTCACACACACACCTGTTCACACACACACACGTGTTCACACACACACACGTGTTCACACACACGTGTTCTCACACACACACCTGTTCACACACACACACGTGTTCTCACACACACACATACACGTGTTCTCACACACACACACCTGTTCACACACACGCCTGTTCACACACACACACACGTGTTCTCACACACACACACGTGTTCACTCACACACGTGTTCTCACAAACACACGTGTTCTCACACACTCACACACGTTTTCTCAAACACAGGCGTGTTCTCTCTCACACACACGTGTTCACATACACACACACACGTGTTCACACACACATACACACACGTTCACACACACACACACGTTCACACACACACGTGTTCACACAGACACACACCTGTTCTCTTACACACACACGTGTTCACACACAGACACACACACCTGTTCTCACACACACACACCTGTTCAACCACTCACGTGTTCACACACACACACACCTGTTCACACACACGTGTTCACGGACACACCTGTTCACACACACACGTGTTCACACACACACCTATTCATACACACGTGGTCACACACACACACCTGTTCACACACACACGTTCACATACACACACATGTTCACACACACACACGTTCACACACACACACGTGTGCACACACAAACGCACACACACGTTCACACACACACGTGTTCACACACACACACACGTGTTGACACGCACACACGTGTTCACACACACACGTGTTCAAACAAACACACACACATGTTCACACACACACACGTGTTCACACACACACACATGTTCGCATACACACCTGTTCACACACACAAACACCTTTTCACACACACACACATGTCCACACACATGCGTCCACACGCACACGTGTCCACACAAACACACACACGTGTCCACACACACACACGTGTTCACTCACACACACGTGTTCACACACACACCTGTTCACACACACACCTGTTCACACACACACGTTTTCACACACACACGTGTTCACACGCACACGTGTTCACACACACACGTGTTAACACACACACACACGTGTTCACACACACACGTGTTCACTCACACACACACGTGTTCACACACACACACCCTTATTCACACACACACGTTCACACACACACGTGTTCACACACACACATCTGTTCACACACACACATCCGTTCACACACACACCTGTTCAAACATACACATGTTCACACACACACCTGTTCACACACACACACGTGTTCACGCACACACACACCTGTTCACACACACTCACACCTGTTCACATACACACACACGTGTTCTCACACACACACACGTGTTCTCACACACACACCTTTTGACACACACACACCTGTTCTCTCACACACACACACCTGTTCACACACACACACCTGTTCACACACACACCTGTTCACACACACACACAAGTGTTCACACACACACCTGTACACTCACACACACACACGTGTTCACACACACACACCTGTTCACACACACACACACACACGTGTTCACACACACACAAGTGTTCACACACACACGTTTTCACACACAAACACACACACGTGTTCACACACACACACGTGTTCACACACACACACGTTCACACACACACACGTGTTCACACACACACACCTGTTCACACACACACACCTGTTCTCACACACACACACACGTGTTCACACACACGCACACAAACACCTGTTCACGCACAAACACCTGTTCACACACACACACAGACGTGTTCACACACACACACGTGTTCACACACAAACACCTGGTCACACACACACCTTTTCACACACACCTGTTCACACACACACGTGTTCACACACACACGTCTTCACATACACACACACACGTGTTCACACACAGGCACACACACCTGTTCACGCACACACACCCGTTCACACACACACACACACCTGTTCACACACACACGTGTTCACGCACACACGTCTTCACATACACACACACAGACGTGTTCACACACACACACGTGTTCACACACACACACGTGTCCACACACAAACACCTGGTCACACACACACCTTTTCACACACACGTGTTCACACACACACCTGTTCACGCACACACCTGTTAAAACACACACGTGTTCACACTCACACACACACCTGTTCACACACACACCTGTTCACACACACACACACGTTGTAACACACACACCTGTTCACACACACACACGTGTTCACACACACACTAGTGTTCACACACACACGTGTTCACACACACATACGTGTTCACACAAACACACATGTGTTCACACACACGTGTTCACACACATACACGTGTTCACACACACACGTGTTCTGACACACACGTGTTCACACACACACGTGTTCACATACACACACACCTGTTCACACACACGTGATCACACAAACACACGTGTTCACACACACACGTGTTCACACAGACACACCTGTTCACACACACACACGTGTTCTCACACACACACACCTGTTCACACACACACACCTGTTCACACACACACCTGTTCTCACACACACACACGTGTTCACACACACACGTGTGTTCACACACACACACGTGTTCACACACATACACACACGTGTTCACACACACAAACGTGTTCACACACACACACGTGTTCACATACATACACACACGTGTTCACACACACACGGGTTCACACACACGTGTTAACACACACCTGTTTACGCGCACACCTGTTAAAACACACACATGTTCACACTCACACACACCTGTTCCCACACACACACGTGTTCACAAAGACACGTGTTCACACACACACACATGTTCACACACAAACACCTGTTCACACACACACACATATTCACACACACACCTGTTCACACACACATTCACACACACACACCTGTTCACACACACACACGTGTTCACACACACACGTGTTCACACACACACACGTGTTCACACACACACGTGTTCACACACACACCTGTTCACACACACACCTGTTCACACACACACACGTTTTCACATACACACACACCTGTTCACACACACACATTTACATACACACACGTGTACACACACATACACGTTCACACGCACACAAGCGTGCACACACACTCGTGTTCACCCACACTCACACACGTGTTCACACACACTCACACACGTGTTCACACACAAACACACGATCGCACACACATGTTCACACACACACATACACACCTGTTCACACACACACACGTGTTCACACACACACACACCTGTTCACACACACACACCTGTTCACACACACACGTGTTCACACACGCACCTGTTCACACACACACGTTCACATACAACCCCGTGTTCACACACACACACGTTCACACACACACACTTGTTCACACACACCCACACACACCTGTTCACACACACACACACGTGTTCACAGACACACACGTGTTCACACACACACACGTGTTCACACACACACCTGTTCACACACACACACGTGTGTTCTCACACAGACACACGTGTTCACACACACACACTTGTTCACACTCACACACCTGTTCACACACACACGTGTTCACACACACACACCTGTTCACACACACACACCTGTTCACACACACACGTGTTCTCACACACACACGCGTGTTCTCACACACACATGTTCTCACACACACACACGTGTTCTCACACAGACACACACACCTGTTCACGCACACACACCTGTTCACACACACACACATGTTCACCAACACACACGTGTTAACACACACACACGTGTTCACACACACACGTGTTCACTCTCACACACACGTGTTCACACACGCACACCCTTATTCACACACACACGTTCACACACACACACGTGTTCACACACACACATCTGTTCACACACACACATCTGTTCACACACACACATCCGTTCACACACACATCTGTTCAAACACACACATGTTCACACACACACCTGTTCACACACACACACGTGTTCACACACACACACCTGTTCACACATACTCACACCTGTTCACATACACACACTCGTGTTCACCCACACTCACACACGTGTTCACACACACTCACACACGTGTTCACACACAAACACACGATCGCACACACATGTTCACACACACGCACACACACGTGTTCACACTCACGCACACACACACGTGTTCACACACACACGTTCACACACACACACACGTTCACACACACACACGTGTTCACACACACACACACCTGTTCTCTTACACACACACACGTGTTCACGCACACACACACGTGTTCACACACAGACACACACACCTGTTCTCACACACACACACCTGTTCACCCACTCACGTGTTCACACACACACACACACACCTGTTCACACACACGTGTTCACGCACACACACCTGTTCACACACACACGTGTTCACACACACACGTGTTCACACACACGTGTTCACACACACACCTGTTCACACACACACGTTCACATACACACACACGTTCACACACACACACACGTTCACACACACACACGTGTGCACACACAAACGCACACACACGTTCACACACACACGTGTTCACACACACACGCGTGTTGCCACACACACACGTGTTCACACACACACGTGTTCAAACAAACACACACACATGTTCACACACACACACGTGTTCACACACACACACACACATGTTCACATACACACCTGTTCACACACACAAACACCTTTTCACACACACACACATGTCCACACACACGCGTCCACACGCACACGTGTGCACACAAACACACACACATGTCCAAACACACACACGTGTTCACTCACATGCACGTGTTCACACACACCTGTTCACACACACACCTGTTCACACACACACGTGTTCACGCACACACGTGTTCACACACACGTGTTCACACGCACGTGTTCACACACACACGTGGTCACACACACACACACAAACATTTCACACACACAGACGTGTTCACACACACACGTGTTCACACACACACACCTGTTCACACACACACACCTGTTCACACATACACACACCTGCTCACACACACACCTGTTCACAAACACACACCTGTTCACACACACGCACACGTGTTCACACACACACACCTGTTCACACACACACACCTGTTCACACATACACACGTATTCACACACACACACATGTTCACACACCCACACACGTGTTCACACACACACACGATCACACACACACTTGTTCACATACACAAACACGTGTTCACACACACACCTGTTCACATACAGACACACTCACACCTGTTCACACACACACACCTGTTCACGCACACACACCTGTTCACACACACACCTGTTCACATACAGACACACACACACCTGTTCACACACACACACCTGTTCACACACACACACCTGTTCACATACACAGACGCCTGTCCACACACACACGTGTCCACACACACGTGTTCACACACACCAGTTCTCTCACACACACCTGTTCGCACACCCACACGTGTTCACACACACGTGTTCAAACACACCAGTTCACTCACACACACACCTGTTCGCACACACACACGTGTTCACACACACACACACCTGTTCACACACACACGTGTTCACACACACACACCTGTTCACACACACACACCTGTTCACACACACACGTGTTCACACACGCACCTGTTCACACACACACGTTCACATACACACACGTGTTCACACACACACGCGTTCACACACACACACCTGTTCACACACACCCACACACACCTGTTCACACACACACACACGTGTTCACACACACACACGTGTTCACACACACACACACGTGTTCACACACACACCTGTTCACACACACACACACGTGTTCTCACACACACACGTGTTCACACACACACATGTTCACACACACACACCTGTTCACACACACACGTGTTCACACACACACACACACACCTGTTCACACACACACACCTGTTCACACACACACACGTGTTCTCACACACACACGCGTGTTCTCACACACACATGTTCTCACACACACACGTGTTCTCACACAGACACACACACCTGTTCACGCACACACACCTGTTTACACACACACACATGTTCACCAACACACACGTGTTAACACACACACACGTGTTCACACACACACGTGTTCACTCACACACAGACGTGTTCACACACACACCCTTATTCACACACACGTTCACACACACACATCCGTTCACACACACACCTGTTCAAACACACACATGTTCACACACACACACCTGTTCACACACACACGTGTTCACACACACACACCTGTTCACACACACTCACACCTGTTCACATACACACACACGTGTTCTCACACACACACGTGTTCTCACACACACACCTGTTCACACACACACACAACTGTTCTCACATACACACACACCTGTTCACACACACACACGTGTTCTCACACACACACACACGTGTTCTCACACACACGTGTTCTCACACACACACACGTGTTCTCTCACACACACACACGTTTTCTCACACACACACACGTGTTCTCATGCACACACACACGTGTTCACATACACACACACGTTTTCACACACAGACACACACACCTGTTCACGCAAACGCACCTGTTCACACACACACACGTGTTCACACACACACGTGTTCACACACACACACCTGTTCACACACACACACCTGTTCACACACACACCTGTTCACACACACACACAAGTGTTCACACACACACCTGTACACTCACACACACACACGTGTTCACACACACACACACCTGTTCACACACACACACACGTGTTCACACACACACGTTTTCACACACAAACACACACACGTGTTCACACACACACACATGTGTTCACACACACACGCACACACACACACGTGTTCACGCACACACACACCTGTTCACACACACACGTGTTCACACACACACACACCTGTTCACACACGTGTTCACACACACACACACCTGTTCACACACACACGTTCACATACACACACACGTTCACATACACTCACACGTTCACACACACACACGTGTTCACACACACACACGTGTTCACACACACACACCTGTTCTCACACACACACACACACACGTGTTCACACACACACACCTGTTCTCACACACACACACACGTGTTCACACACAGACGCACACACCTGTTCACGCACACACACCTGTTCACACACACACACACCTGTTCACACACACACACGTGTTCACACACACACACACGTGTTCACACACAAACACCTGGTCACACACACACCTTTTCACACACACCTGTTCACACACACACGTGTTCACACACACACACACGTGTTCACACACACACACGTGATCACACACAAACACACACACGTGTTCACACACAGGCACACACACGTGTTCACACACACACGTGTTCACACACACACACCTGTTCTCACACACACACACACACGTGTTCACACACACACGTGTTCACACACACACACCTGTTCACACACACACACGTGTTCACACACACACACCTGTTCACACACATACCTGTTCACACACACACACGTGTTCACACACACACACACCTGTTCACACACACACACGTGTTCACACACACCCCTGTTCACACACACACACGTGTTCTCACACACACACACGTGTTCACACACACACACACCTGTTCACACACACACATGTTCACACACACACACACGTGTTCTCACACACATGTTCTCACACACACGTGTTCTCACACACACACGCGTTTTCTCACACACACACGTGTTCTCACACCGACACACACACCTGTTCTCGCACACACCTGTTCACACACACACGTGTTCACACACACATGTTTTCACACACACACGCGTTCACACACACACACGTTCACACACACACACACCTGTTCACACACACACCTGTTCACATACAGACACACACACACGTTCACACACACACATGTGTTAACACACACACCTGTTCACACACACACCTGTTCACACACACCTGTTCACACACACACACCGATTCACACACACACACACCTGTTCACACACACACCTGTTCACACACACACACCTGTTCACACACACACACGTGTTAAAACACACGTGTTCTAACACACACACCTGTTCACACACACACACACGTGTTCTCACACACACATACACGTGTTCTCACACACACACACCTGTTCACACACACACCTGTTCACACACACACACACACGTGTTCTCACACACACACACGTGTTCACTCACACACGTGTTCTCACAAACACACGTGTTCTCACACACTCACACACGTTTTCTCACACACAGACGTGTTCTCTCTCACACACACGTGTTCACATACACACACACGTGTTCACACACAGATACACACACGTTCACACACACACACACGTTCACACACACACGTGTTCACACACACACCTGTTCACACACACACCTGTTCACACACAGACAAACACACACCTGTTCACACACACACACATGTTCACACACACACACCTGTTCACACACACACACACCTGTCCACACACACACACCTGTCCACACACACACGTGTTCACACACACACACACCTGTTCACACACACACACGTGTTCACACACACACATGTTCACACACACACACCTGTTCACACACACGTGTTCACACACACACCTGTTAACACACACCCGTTCACATACACACACGTGTTCACATACACACGTTCACACACACACACATTCACACACACACGTGTTCACACACACACACACGTGTGCACACACAAACACACACACACGTTCACACACACACATGTTCTCACACACACATGCACACACGTGTTCACACACACGCACACACACACGTGTTCACACACTCACACGTGTTCACACACACACACACCTGTTCTCTCACACACACTTGTTCACACACAGACACACACGGGTTCACACATAGACACACACACCTGTTCTCACACACACACCTGTTCACACACACACACACATGTTCACACACACACACCTGTTCACACACACACACGTGTTCACACACACACACCTGTTCACACACACACACGTGTTCACACACACACACCTGTTCACACACACACGCACGTGTTCACTCACACACACACGTGTTCACACACACACACACAGACACACACGTATTCACACACACACACACCGGTTCACACACACACACACACACACACCGGTTCACACACACACACACCAATTCACACACACACACCTGTTCACACACACACACCTGTTCACACACACACAAACGTGTTCACACACACACACATGTTCACACACACACACGTGTTCACACACACACACATGTTCACACACACACCTGTTAACACACACCCGTTCACATACACACACGTGTTCACATACACACGTTCACACACACACACATTCACACACACACGTATTCACACACACACACACGTGTGCACACACAAACACACACACACGTTCACACACACACGTTTTCATACAAATAGACGTGTTCACACACACACGTGTTCACACACACACCTGTTCACACACACACCCCTGTTCACACACACACACACGTGTCCACACACGCACACACACACGTGTTCTCACACACACACACACGTGTCCACACGCACACACACGTGTTCACACACACACGTGTTCACACACACACACCTGTTCGCACACACACACACGTGTTCACACACACACATACACACCTGTTCACACACACACACGCGTTCACACACACACACCTGTTTACACACACACACCTGTTCACACACACACACATTTGTTCACACACACACGTGTTCACACACACACCTGTTCACACACACACACACGTGTTCTCACACACACATGTGTTCACACACACACACCTGTTCACACACACACACGTGTTCACACACACACACGTGTTCACACACAAACACACACGTTCACACTCACACACACATGTTCACACACACGCACACACACACACGTGTTCACACACGCACGCACACACGTGTTCTCACACACACACACGAGTCCACACACACACACACACGTGTTCACACACACACGTTGTCACACACACACACACGTTCACACACACACACACACACACGTGTTCACACACACACACACGTGTTCACACACACACCTGTTCACACACTCACACGTGTTCACACACACACAGGTGTTCACACACACACCTGTTCACACACACACACGTGTTCACACACACACTTGTTCACACACACACACACCTGTTCACACACACACCTGTTCACACACACACACGTGTTCACACACACACTTGTTCACACACACACACACGTGTTCTCTCACACACACACACGTGTTCTCACACACACACACACCTGTTCACACACACACACCTGTTCTCACACACACACACGTGTTCTCACACACACACGTGTTCACACACACTTGTTCTCACACACACGTGTTCTCACACACTCACACACGTTTTCTCACACACAGACGTGTTCTCACACACACACACGTGTTCACATACACACACACGTGTTCACACACAGACACACACACGTTCACACACACACACACACACGTTCACACACACACACGTGTTCACACACACACACCTGTTCACACACACACCTGTTCACACACAGACAAACACACACCTGTTCACACACACACATGTTCACAAACACACACACGTTCACACACACACACCTGTTCACACACACACCTGTCCACACACACACACACCTGTCCACACACACACGTGTTCACACACACACCTGTTCACACACACACACACACACGTGTTCACACACACACACCTGTTCACACACACACACACGTGTTCATGCACACACACCTGTTCACACACACACGTGTTCACACACACACACACACCTGTTCACACACACGGGTTCACACACACACTCCTGTTCACACACAGCCGTTCACATACACACACGTGTTCACATACACACGTTCACACACACACGTGTTCACACACACACACGTGTGCACACACAAACACACACACACGTTCACACACACACATGTTCACACACACGCATGCACACACATGTTCACACACACGCACACACCCACGTGTTCACACACACACACGTGTTCACACACACACACCTGTTCTCTCACTCACACACACTTGTTCACACACACACACACGGGTTCACACACAGACACACACACATGTTCTCACACACACCTGTTCACACACACACACACGTGTTCACACACACACCTGTTCACACACACACACGTGTTCACACACACACACACACCTATTCACACACACACACACGTGTTCACACACACACCTGTTCACACACACTCACACCTGTTCACATACACACACACGTGTTCTCACACACACACACGTATTCTCACACACACACACCTGTTCACACACACACACACGTGTTCACACACACTCGTATTCACACACACACGTGTTCACACACACAAACACCTGTTCACACACACACCTGTTCACACACACACACGTGTTCACACACACACACCTGTTCACACACACACACACGTGTTCACACACACACACCTGTTCACACACACTCACACCTGTTCACATACACACACACGTGTTCTCACACACACACACGTATTCTCACACACACACACCTGTTCCCACACACACACACCTGTTCTCACACACACACACCTGTTCGCACACACATGTGTTCCCACACACACGTGTTCTCTCACACACATGCTCTCACACACACACGTGTTCTCACACACACACACAAGTGTTCACACACAGACACACACACGTTCACACACACACACCTGTTCACACACACATGCACGTGTTCACACACACACACGTGTTCACACACACACACGTGTTCACACACACACATGTGTTCACACACACACACATGTTCACACACACACACGTGTTCACACACACACACACCTTCACACACACACACGTGTTCACACACAGACACACACTGGTTCAAACACAGACACACACACCTGTTCTCACACACACACCTGTTCACACACACACACGTGTTCACACACACACCTGTTCACACACACACGCGTTCACACACACACCTGTTCACACACACACGTGTTCACACACACACACCTGTTCACACACACACACGTGTTCACTCACACACACACACACGTGTTCACACACACTCGTATTCACACACACGTGTTCACACACACAAACACCTGTTCACACACACACACCTGTTCACACACACACACGTGTTCACACACGCACACACGTGTTCACACACACACACACGTGTTCACACACACACACACACACAGACACACACGAATTCACACACACACACACACACACCCCGGTTCACACTTACACACACCTGTTCACGCACACACCTGTTAAAACACACACGTGTACACACTCACACACACCTGTTCACACACACACCTGTTCACACACACACACACGTTGTAACACACACACCTGTTCACACACACACACGTGTTCTCACACACACACGTGTTCACACACACACTAGTGTTCACACACACACGTGTTCACACACACACGTGTTCACACAAACTCACATGTGTTCACACACACGTGTTCACACACACACACGTGTTCACACACATGTGTTCTCACACACACGTGTTCACGCACACACACGTGTTCACATACACACACACGTGTTCACACACACGTGATCACACAAATACACGTGTTCACACACACGTGTTCACACAGACACACCTGTTCACACACACACACGTGTTCTCACACACACACCTGTTCACACACACACACCTGTTCACACACACACACCTGTTCTCACACACACACACACACGTGTTCACACACACGTGTGTTCACACACACACACGTGTTCACACACATACACACACGTGTTCACACACACACCTGTTCACATACAGACACACACACACGTTCACACACACATGTGTTCACACACACACCTGTTCACACACACACCTGTTCACACACACCTGTTCACACACACACACCGATTCACACACACACACACCTGTTCACACACACACCTGTTCACACACACACACACCTGTTCACACACACACACACGTGTTCACACACACGTGTTCTCACACACACACCTGTTCACACACACACAAGTGTTCTCACACACACACATACACGTGTTCTCACACACACACACCTGTTCACACACACACCTGTTCACACACACACACACGTGTTCTCACACACACACGTGTTCACTCACACACGTGTTCTCACAAACACACGTGTTCTCACACACTCACACACGTTTTCTCACACACAGGCGTGTTCTCTCTCACACACACGTGTTCACATACACACACACACGTGTTCACACACACATACACACACGTTCACACACACACACACGTTCACACACACACGTGTTCACACAGACACACACCTGTTCTCTTACACACACACACGTGTTCACACACAGACACACACACCTGTTCTCACACACACACACCTGTTCACCCACTCACGTGTTCACACACACACACACCTGTTCACACACACGTGTTCACGGACACTGCTGTTCACACACACACGTGTTCACACACACACCTAATCACACACACGTGGTCACACACACACACCTGTTCACACACACACGTTCACATACACACACACGTTCACACACACACACGTTCACACACACACACGTGTGCACACACAAACGCACACACACGTTCACACACACACGTGTTCACACACACACACACGTGTTGACACACACACACGTGTTCACACACACACGTGTTCAAACAAACACACACACGTGTTCACACACACACACGTGTTCACACACACACACATGTTCGCATACACACCTGTTCACACACACAAACACCTTTTCACACACACACACATGTCCACACACACGCGTCCACACGCACACGTGTCCACACAAACACACACACGTGTCCACACACACACACGTGTTCACTCACACACACGTGTTCACACACACACCTGTTCACACACACACGTTTTCACACACACACGTGTTCACACGCACACGTGTTCACACACACACGTGTTAACACACACACACACGTGTTCACACACACACGTGTTCACTCACACACACACGTGTTCACACACACACACCCTTATTCACACACACACGTTCACACACACACGTGTTCACACACACACATCTGTTCACACACACACATCCGTTCACACACACACCTGTTCAAACATACACATGTTCACACACACACCTGTTCACACACACACGTGTTCACACACACACACCTGTTCACACACACTCACACCTGTTCACATACACACACGTGTTCTCACACACACACACGTGTTCTCACACACACACCTGTTGACACACACACACCTGTTCTCTCACACACACACACCTGTTCACACACACACCTGTTCACACACACACCTGTTCACACACACACCTGTTCACACACACACACAAGTGTTCACACACACACCTGTACACTCACACACACACGTGTTCACACACACACACACCTGTTCACACACACACACACACGTGTTCACACACACACAAGTGTTCACACACACACGTTTTCACACACAAACACACACACGTGTTCACACACACACACGTGTTCACACACACACACGTTCACACACACACACGTGTTCACACACACACACCTGTTCACACACACACACCTGTTCTCACACACACACACACGTGTTCACACACACGCACACAAACACCTGTTCACGCACAAACACCTGTTCACACACACACACAGACGTGTTCACACACACACACGTGTTCACACACAAACACCTGGTCACACACACACCTTTTCACACACACCTGTTCACACACACACGTGTTCACACACACACGTCTTCACATACACACACACACGTGTTCACACACAGGCACACACACCTGTTCACGCACACACACCCGTTCACACACACACACACCTGTTCACACACACACGTGTTCACACACACACGTCTTCACATACACACACACAGACGTGTTCACACACACACACGTGTTCACACACAAACACCTGGTCACACACACACCTTTTCACACACACGTGTTCACACACACACCTGTTCACGCACACACCTGTTAAAACACACACGTGTTCACACTCACACACACCTGTTCACACACACACCTGTTCACACACACACACACGTTGTAACACACACACCTGTTCACACACACACACGTGTTCTCACACACACACACGTGTTCACGCACACACTAGTGTTCACACACACACGTGTTCACACACACACACGTGTTCACACAAACACACATGTGTTCACACACACGTGTTCACACACATACACGTGTTCACACACACACGTGTTCTGACACACACGTGTTCACACACACACGTGTTCACATACACACACACCTGTTCACACACACGTGATCACACAAACACACGTGTTCACACACACACGTGTTCACACAGACACACCTGTTCACACACACACACGTGTTCTCACACACACACACCTGTTCACACACACACCTGTTCTCACACACACACACGTGTTCACACACACACGTGTGTTCACACACACACACGTGTTCACACACATACACACACGTGTTCACACACACAAACGTGTTCACACACACACACGTGTTCATATACATACACACACGTGTTCACACACACACGGGTTCACACACACGTGTTAACACACACCTGTTTACGCACACACCTGTTAAAACACACACATGTTCACACTCACACACACCTGTTCACACACACACACGTGTTCACAAAGACACGTGTTCACACACACACACATGTTCACACACAAACACCTGTTCACACACACACACATATTCACACACACACCTGTTCACACACACATTCACACACACACACCTGTTCACACACACACACGTGTTCACACACACACGTGTTCACACACACACACCTGTTCACACACACACGTGTTCACACACACACCTGTTCACACACACACCTGTTCACACACACACGTGTTCACATACACACACACCTGTTCACACACACACATTTACATACACACACGTGTACACACACATACACGTTCACACGCACACAAGCGTGCACACACACTCGTGTTCACCCACACTCACACACGTGTTCACACACACTCACACACGTGTTCACACACAAACACACGATCGCACACACATGTTCACACACACGCACACACACGTGTTCACACTCACGCACACACACACGTGTTCACACACACACGTTCACACACACACACACGTTCACACACACACACGTGTTCACACACACACACACCTGTTCTCTTACACACACACACGTGTTCACGCACACACACACGTGTTCACACACAGACACACACACCTGTTCTCACACACACACACCTGTTCACCCACTCACGTGTTCACACACACACACACACACACCTGTTCACACACACGTGTTCACGCACACACACCTGTTCACACACACACGTGTTCACACACACACGTGTTCACACACACGTGTTCACACACACACCTGTTCACACACACACGTTCACATACACACACACGTTCACACACACACACACGTTCACACACACACACGTGTGCACACACAAACGCACACACACGTTCACACACACACGTGTTCACACACACACACGCGTGTTGCCACACACACACGTGTTCACACACACACGTGTTCAAACAAACACACACACATGTTCACACACACACACGTGTTCACACACACACACACATGTTCACATACACACCTGTTCACACACACAAACACCTTTTCACACACACACACATGTCCACACACACGCGTCCACACGCACACGTGTGCACACAAACACACACACATGTCCAAACACACACACGTGTTCACTCACATGCACGTGTTCACACACACCTGTTCACACACACACCTGTTCACACACACACGTGTTCACGCACACACGTGTTCACACACACGTGTTCACACGCACGTGTTCACACACACACGTGTTCACACACACACACACAAACATTTCACACACACAGACGTGTTCACACACACACGTGTTCACACACACACACCTGTTCACACACACACACCTGTTCCCACATACACACACCTGCTCACACACACACCTGTTCACAAACACACACCTGTTCACACACACGCACACGTGTTCACACACACACACCTGTTCACACACACACACCTGTTCACACATACACACGTATTCACACACACACACATGTTCACACACCCACACACGTGTTCACACACACACCTGTTCACACACACACACACGTTGTAACACACACACCTGTTCACACACACACACGTGTTCTCACACACACACACGTGTTCACGCACACACTAGTGTTCACACACACACGTGTTCACACACACACACGTGTTCACACAAACACACATGTGTTCACACACATACACGTGTTCACACACACACGTGTTCTGACACACACGTGTTCACACACACACGTGTTCACATACACACACACCTGTTCACACACACGTGATCACACAAACACACGTGTTCACACACACACGTGTTCACACAGACACACCTGTTCACACACACACACGTGTTCACACACACACGTGTGTTCACACACACACACGTGTTCACACACATACACACACGTGTTCACACACACAAACGTGTTCACACACACACACGTGTTCATATACATACACACACGTGTTCACACACACACGGGTTCACACACACGTGTTAACACACACCTGTTTACGCACACACCTGTTAAAACACACACATGTTCACACTCACACACACCTGTTCACACACACACACGTGTTCACAAAGACACGTGTTCACACACACACACATGTTCACACACAAACACCTGTTCACACACACACACATATTCACACACACACCTGTTCACACACACATTCACACACACACACCTGTTCACACACACACACGTGTTCACACACACACGTGTTCACACACACACACCTGTTCACACACACACGTGTTCACACACACACCTGTTCACACACACACCTGTTCACACACACACGTGTTCACATACACACACACCTGTTCACACACACACATTTACATACACACACGTGTACACACACATACACGTTCACACGCACACAAGCGTGCACACACACTCGTGTTCACCCACACTCACACACGTGTTCACACACACTCACACACGTGTTCACACACAAACACACGATCGCACACACATGTTCACACACACGCACACACACGTGTTCACACTCACGCACACACACACGTGTTCACACACACACGTTCACACACACACACACGTTCACACACACACACGTGTTCACACACACACACACCTGTTCTCTTACACACACACACGTGTTCACGCACACACACACGTGTTCACACACAGACACACACACCTGTTCTCACACACACACACCTGTTCACCCACTCACGTGTTCACACACACACACACACACCTGTTCACACACACGTGTTCACGCACACACACCTGTTCACACACACACGTGTTCACACACACACGTGTTCACACACACGTGTTCACACACACACCTGTTCACACACACACGTTCACATACACACACACGTTCACACACACACACACGTTCACACACACACACGTGTGCACACACAAACGCACACACACGTTCACACACACACGTGTTCACACACACACACGCGTGTTGCCACACACACACGTGTTCACACACACACGTGTTCAAACAAACACACACACATGTTCACACACACACACGTGTTCACACACACACACACACATGTTCACATACACACCTGTTCACACACACAAACACCTTTTCACACACACACACATGTCCACACACACGCGTCCACACGCACACGTGTGCACACAAACACACACACATGTCCAAACACACACACGTGTTCACTCACATGCACGTGTTCACACACACCTGTTCACACACACACCTGTTCACACACACACGTGTTCACGCACACACGTGTTCACACACACGTGTTCACACGCACGTGTTCACACACACACGTGTTCACACACACACACACAAACATTTCACACACACAGACGTGTTCACACACACACGTGTTCACACACACACACCTGTTCACACACACACACCTGTTCACACATACACACACCTGCTCACACACACACCTGTTCACAAACACACACCTGTTCACACACACGCACACGTGTTCACACACACACACCTGTTCACACACACACACCTGTTCACACATACACACGTATTCACACACACACACATGTTCACACACCCACACACGTGTTCACACACACACACGATCACACACACACTTGTTCACATACACAAACACGTGTTCACACACACACCTGTTCACATACAGACACACTCACACCTGTTCACACACACACACCTGTTCACGCACACACACCTGTTCACACACACACCTGTTCACATACAGACACACACACACCTGTTCACACACACACACCTGTTCACACACACACACCTGTTCACATACACAGACGCCTGTCCACACACACACGTGTCCACACACACGTGTTCACACACACCAGTTCTCTCACACACACCTGTTCGCACACCCACACGTGTTCACACACACGTGTTCAAACACACCAGTTCACTCACACACACACCTGTTCGCACACACACACGTGTTCACACACACACACACCTGTTCACACACACACGTGTTCACACACACACACCTGTTCACACACACACACCTGTTCACACACACACGTGTTCACACACGCACCTGTTCACACACACACGTTCACATACACACACGTGTTCACACACACACGCGTTCACACACACACACCTGTTCACACACACCCACACACACCTGTTCACACACACACACACGTGTTCACACACACACACGTGTTCACACACACACACACGTGTTCACACACACACCTGTTCACACACACACACACGTGTTCTCACACACACACGTGTTCACACACACACATGTTCACACACACACACCTGTTCACACACACACGTGTTCACACACACACACACACACCTGTTCACACACACACACCTGTTCACACACACACACGTGTTCTCACACACACACGCGTGTTCTCACACACACATGTTCTCACACACACACACGTGTTCTCACACAGACACACACACCTGTTCACGCACACACACCTGTTTACACACACACACATGTTCACCAACACACACGTGTTAACACACACACACGTGTTCACACACACACGTGTTCACTCACACACAGACGTGTTCACACACACACCCTTATTCACACACACGTTCACACACACACACGTGTTCACACACACACATCTGTTCACACACACACATCCGTTCACACACACACCTGTTCAAACACACACATGTTCACACACACACACCTGTTCACACACACACGTGTTCACACACACACACCTGTTCACACACACTCACACCTGTTCACATACACACACACGTGTTCTCACACACACACACGTGTTCTCACACACACACCTGTTCACACACACACACAACTGTTCTCACATACACACACACCTGTTCACACACACACACGTGTTCTCACACACACACACACGTGTTCTCACACACACGTGTTCTCACACACACACACGTGTTCTCTCACACACACACACGTTTTCTCACACACACACACGTGTTCTCATGCACACACACACGTGTTCACATACACACACACGTTTTCACACACAGACACACACACCTGTTCACGCAAACGCACCTGTTCACACACACACACGTGTTCACACACACACGTGTTCACACACACACACCTGTTCACACACACACACCTGTTCACACACACACCTGTTCACACACACACACAAGTGTTCACACACACACCTGTACACTCACACACACACACGTGTTCACACACACACACACCTGTTCACACACACACACACGTGTTCACACACACACGTTTTCACACACAAACACACACACGTGTTCACACACACACACATGTGTTCACACACACACGCACACACACACACGTGTTCACGCACACACACACCTGTTCACACACACACGTGTTCACACACACACACACCTGTTCACACACGTGTTCACACACACACACACCTGTTCACACACACACGTTCACATACACACACACGTTCACATACACTCACACGTTCACACACACACACGTGTTCACACACACACACGTGTTCACACACACACACCTGTTCTCACACACACACACACACACGTGTTCACACACACACACCTGTTCTCACACACACACACACGTGTTCACACACAGACGCACACACCTGTTCACGCACACACACCTGTTCACACACACACACACCTGTTCACACACACACACGTGTTCACACACACACACACGTGTTCACACACAAACACCTGGTCACACACACACCTTTTCACACACACCTGTTCACACACACACGTGTTCACACACACACACACGTGTTCACACACACACACGTGATCACACACAAACACACACACGTGTTCACACACAGGCACACACACGTGTTCACACACACACGTGTTCACACACACACACCTGTTCTCACACACACACACACACGTGTTCACACACACACGTGTTCACACACACACACCTGTTCACACACACACACGTGTTCACACACACACACCTGTTCACACACATACCTGTTCACACACACACACGTGTTCACACACACACACACCTGTTCACACACACACACGTGTTCACACACACCCCTGTTCACACACACACACGTGTTCTCACACACACACACGTGTTCACACACACACACACCTGTTCACACACACACATGTTCACACACACACACACGTGTTCTCACACACATGTTCTCACACACACGTGTTCTCACACACACACACGTTTTCTCACACACACACGTGTTCTCACACCGACACACACACCTGTTCTCGCACACACCTGTTCACACACACACGTGTTCACACACACATGTTTTCACACACACACGCGTTCACACACACACACGTTCACACACACACACACCTGTTCACACACACACCTGTTCACATACAGACACACACACACACGTTCACACACACACATGTGTTAACACACACACCTGTTCACACACACACCTGTTCACACACACCTGTTCACACACACACACCGATTCACACACACACACACCTGTTCACACACACACCTGTTCACACACACACACCTGTTCACACACACACACGTGTTAAAACACACGTGTTCTAACACACACACCTGTTCACACACACACACACGTGTTCTCACACACACATACACGTGTTCTCACACACACACACACCTGTTCACACACACACCTGTTCACACACACACACACACGTGTTCTCACACACACACACGTGTTCACTCACACACGTGTTCTCACAAACACACGTGTTCTCACACACTCACACACGTTTTCTCACACACAGACGTGTTCTCTCTCACACACACGTGTTCACATACACACACACGTGTTCACACACAGATACACACACGTTCACACACACACACACGTTCACACACACACGTGTTCACACACACACCTGTTCACACACACACCTGTTCACACACAGACAAACACACACCTGTTCACACACACACACATGTTCACACACACACACCTGTTCACACACACACACACCTGTCCACACACACACACCTGTCCACACACACACGTGTTCACACACACACACACCTGTTCACACACACACACGTGTTCACACACACACATGTTCACACACACACACCTGTTCACACACACGTGTTCACACACACACCTGTTAACACACACCCGTTCACATACACACACGTGTTCACATACACACGTTCACACACACACACATTCACACACACACGTGTTCACACACACACACACGTGTGCACACACAAACACACACACACGTTCACACACACACATGTTCTCACACACACATGCACACACGTGTTCACACACACGCACACACACACGTGTTCACACACTCACACGTGTTCACACACACACACACCTGTTCTCTCACACACACTTGTTCACACACAGACACACACGGGTTCACACATAGACACACACACCTGTTCTCACACACACACCTGTTCACACACACACACACATGTTCACACACACACACCTGTTCACACACACACACGTGTTCACACACACACACCTGTTCACACACACACACGTGTTCACACACACACACCTGTTCACACACACACGCACGTGTTCACTCACACACACACGTGTTCACACACACACACACAGACACACACGTATTCACACACACACACACCGGTTCACACACACACACACACACACACCGGTTCACACACACACACACCAATTCACACACACACACCTGTTCACACACACACACCTGTTCACACACACACAAACGTGTTCACACACACACACATGTTCACACACACACACGTGTTCACACACACACACATGTTCACACACACACCTGTTAACACACACCCGTTCACATACACACACGTGTTCACATACACACGTTCACACACACACACATTCACACACACACGTATTCACACACACACACACGTGTGCACACACAAACACACACACACGTTCACACACACACGTTTTCATACAAATAGACGTGTTCACACACACACGTGTTCACACACACACCTGTTCACACACACACCCCTGTTCACACACACACACACGTGTCCACACACGCACACACACACGTGTTCTCACACACACACACACGTGTCCACACGCACACACACGTGTTCACACACACACGTGTTCACACACACACACCTGTTCGCACACACACACACGTGTTCACACACACACATACACACCTGTTCACACACACACACGCGTTCACACACACACACCTGTTTACACACACACACCTGTTCACACACACACACATTTGTTCACACACACACGTGTTCACACACACACCTGTTCACACACACACACACGTGTTCTCACACACACATGTGTTCACACACACACACCTGTTCACACACACACACGTGTTCACACACACACACGTGTTCACACACAAACACACACGTTCACACTCACACACACATGTTCACACACACGCACACACACACACGTGTTCACACACGCACGCACACACGTGTTCTCACACACACACACGAGTCCACACACACACACACACGTGTTCACACACACACGTTGTCACACACACACACACGTTCACACACACACACACACACACGTGTTCACACACACACACACGTGTTCACACACACACCTGTTCACACACTCACACGTGTTCACACACACACAGGTGTTCACACACACACCTGTTCACACACACACACGTGTTCACACACACACTTGTTCACACACACACACACCTGTTCACACACACACCTGTTCACACACACACACGTGTTCACACACACACTTGTTCACACACACACACACGTGTTCTCTCACACACACACACGTGTTCTCACACACACACACACCTGTTCACACACACACACACCTGTTCTCACACACACACACGTGTTCTCACACACACACGTGTTCACACACACTTGTTCTCACACACACGTGTTCTCACACACTCACACACGTTTTCTCACACACAGACGTGTTCTCACACACACACACGTGTTCACATACACACACACGTGTTCACACACAGACACACACACGTTCACACACACACACACACACGTTCACACACACACACGTGTTCACACACACACACCTGTTCACACACACACCTGTTCACACACAGACAAACACACACCTGTTCACACACACACATGTTCACAAACACACACACGTTCACACACACACACCTGTTCACACACACACCTGTCCACACACACACACACCTGTCCACACACACACGTGTTCACACACACACCTGTTCACACACACACACACACACGTGTTCACACACACACACCTGTTCACACACACACACACGTGTTCATGCACACACACCTGTTCACACACACACGTGTTCACACACACACACACACACCTGTTCACACACACGGGTTCACACACACACTCCTGTTCACACACAGCCGTTCACATACACACACGTGTTCACATACACACGTTCACACACACACGTGTTCACACACACACACGTGTGCACACACAAACACACACACACGTTCACACACACACATGTTCACACACACGCATGCACACACATGTTCACACACACGCACACACCCACGTGTTCACACACACACACGTGTTCACACACACACATCTGTTCTCTCACTCACACACACTTGTTCACACACACACACACGGGTTCACACACAGACACACACACATGTTCTCACACACACCTGTTCACACACACACACACGTGTTCACACACACACCTGTTCACACACACACACGTGTTCACACACACACACACACCTATTCACACACACACACACGTGTTTACACACACACCTGTTCACACACACTCACACCTGTTCACATACACACACACGTGTTCTCACACACACACACGTATTCTCACACACACACACCTGTTCACACACACACACACGTGTTCACACACACTCGTATTCACACACACACGTGTTCACACACACAAACACCTGTTCACACACACACCTGTTCACACACACACACGTGTTCACACACACACACCTGTTCACACACACACACACGTGTTCACACACACACACCTGTTCACACACACTCACACCTGTTCACATACACACACACGTGTTCTCACACACACACACGTATTCTCACACACACACACCTGTTCCCACACACACACACACCTGTTCTCACACACACACACCTGTTCGCACACACATGTGTTCCCACACACACGTGTTCTCTCACACACATGCTCTCACACACACACGTGTTCTCACACACACACACAAGTGTTCACACACAGACACACACACGTTCACACACACACACCTGTTCACACACACATGCACGTGTTCACACACACACACGTGTTCACACACACACACGTGTTCACACACACACATGTGTTCACACACACACACATGTTCACACACACACACGTGTTCACACACACACACACCTTCACACACACACACGTGTTCACACACAGACACACACTGGTTCAAACACAGACACACACACCTGTTCTCACACACACACCTGTTCACACACACACACGTGTTCACACACACACCTGTTCACACACACACGCGTTCACACACACACCTGTTCACACACACACGTGTTCACACACACACACCTGTTCACACACACACACGTGTTCACTCACACACACACACACGTGTTCACACACACTCGTATTCACACACACGTGTTCACACACACAAACACCTGTTCACACACACACACCTGTTCACACACACACACGTGTTCACACACGCACACACGTGTTCACACACACACACACGTGTTCACACACACACACACACACAGACACACACGAATTCACACACACACACACACACACCCCGGTTCACACTTACACACACCTGTTCACGCACACACCTGTTAAAACACACACGTGTACACACTCACACACACCTGTTCACACACACACCTGTTCACACACACACACACGTTGTAACACACACACCTGTTCACACACACACACGTGTTCTCACACACACACGTGTTCACACACACACTAGTGTTCACACACACACGTGTTCACACACACACGTGTTCACACAAACTCACATGTGTTCACACACACGTGTTCACACACACACACGTGTTCACACACATGTGTTCTCACACACACGTGTTCACGCACACACACGTGTTCACATACACACACACGTGTTCACACACACGTGATCACACAAATACACGTGTTCACACACACGTGTTCACACAGACACACCTGTTCACACACACACACGTGTTCTCACACACACACCTGTTCACACACACACACCTGTTCACACACACACACCTGTTCTCACACACACACACACACGTGTTCACACACACGTGTGTTCACACACACACACGTGTTCACACACATACACACACGTGTTCACACACACACCTGTTCACATACAGACACACACACACGTTCACACACACATGTGTTCACACACACACCTGTTCACACACACACCTGTTCACACACACCTGTTCACACACACACACCGATTCACACACACACACACCTGTTCACACACACACCTGTTCACACACACACACACCTGTTCACACACACACACACACGTGTTCACACACACGTGTTCTCACACACACACCTGTTCACACACACACAAGTGTTCTCACACACACACATACACGTGTTCTCACACACACACACCTGTTCACACACACACCTGTTCACACACACACACACGTGTTCTCACACACACACGTGTTCACTCACACACGTGTTCTCACAAACACACGTGTTCTCACACACTCACACACGTTTTCTCACACACAGGCGTGTTCTCTCTCACACACACGTGTTCACATACACACACACACGTGTTCACACACACATACACACACGTTCACACACACACACACGTTCACACACACACGTGTTCACACAGACACACACCTGTTCTCTTACACACACACACGTGTTCACACACAGACACACACACCTGTTCTCACACACACACACCTGTTCACCCACTCACGTGTTCACACACACACACACCTGTTCACACACACGTGTTCACGGACACTGCTGTTCACACACACACGTGTTCACACACACACCTAATCACACACACGTGGTCACACACACACACCTGTTCACACACACACGTTCACATACACACACACGTTCACACACACACACGTTCACACACACACACGTGTGCACACACAAACGCACACACACGTTCACACACACACGTGTTCACACACACACACACGTGTTGACACACACACACGTGTTCACACACACACGTGTTCAAACAAACACACACACGTGTTCACACACACACACGTGTTCACACACACACACATGTTCGCATACACACCTGTTCACACACACAAACACCTTTTCACACACACACACATGTCCACACACACGCGTCCACACGCACACGTGTCCACACAAACACACACACGTGTCCACACACACACACGTGTTCACTCACACACACGTGTTCACACACACACCTGTTCACACACACACGTTTTCACACACACACGTGTTCACACGCACACGTGTTCACACACACACGTGTTAACACACACACACACGTGTTCACACACACACGTGTTCACTCACACACACACGTGTTCACACACACACACCCTTATTCACACACACACGTTCACACACACACGTGTTCACACACACACATCTGTTCACACACACACATCCGTTCACACACACACCTGTTCAAACATACACATGTTCACACACACACCTGTTCACACACACACGTGTTCACACACACACACCTGTTCACACACACTCACACCTGTTCACATACACACACGTGTTCTCACACACACACACGTGTTCTCACACACACACCTGTTGACACACACACACCTGTTCTCTCACACACACACACCTGTTCACACACACACCTGTTCACACACACACCTGTTCACACACACACCTGTTCACACACACACACAAGTGTTCACACACACACCTGTACACTCACACACACACGTGTTCACACACACACACACCTGTTCACACACACACACACACGTGTTCACACACACACAAGTGTTCACACACACACGTTTTCACACACAAACACACACACGTGTTCACACACACACACGTGTTCACACACACACACGTTCACACACACACACGTGTTCACACACACACACCTGTTCACACACACACACCTGTTCTCACACACACACACACGTGTTCACACACACGCACACAAACACCTGTTCACGCACAAACACCTGTTCACACACACACACAGACGTGTTCACACACACACACGTGTTCACACACAAACACCTGGTCACACACACACCTTTTCACACACACCTGTTCACACACACACGTGTTCACACACACACGTCTTCACATACACACACACACGTGTTCACACACAGGCACACACACCTGTTCACGCACACACACCCGTTCACACACACACACACCTGTTCACACACACACGTGTTCACACACACACGTCTTCACATACACACACACAGACGTGTTCACACACACACACGTGTTCACACACAAACACCTGGTCACACACACACCTTTTCACACACACGTGTTCACACACACACCTGTTCACGCACACACCTGTTAAAACACACACGTGTTCACACTCACACACACCTGTTCACACACACACCTGTTCACACACACACACACGTTGTAACACACACACCTGTTCACACACACACACGTGTTCTCACACACACACACGTGTTCACGCACACACTAGTGTTCACACACACACGTGTTCACACACACACACGTGTTCACACAAACACACATGTGTTCACACACACGTGTTCACACACATACACGTGTTCACACACACACGTGTTCTGACACACACGTGTTCACACACACACGTGTTCACATACACACACACCTGTTCACACACACGTGATCACACAAACACACGTGTTCACACACACACGTGTTCACACAGACACACCTGTTCACACACACACACGTGTTCTCACACACACACACCTGTTCACACACACACCTGTTCTCACACACACACACGTGTTCACACACACACGTGTGTTCACACACACACACGTGTTCACACACATACACACACGTGTTCACACACACAAACGTGTTCACACACACACACGTGTTCATATACATACACACACGTGTTCACACACACACGGGTTCACACACACGTGTTAACACACACCTGTTTACGCACACACCTGTTAAAACACACACATGTTCACACTCACACACACCTGTTCACACACACACACGTGTTCACAAAGACACGTGTTCACACACACACACATGTTCACACACAAACACCTGTTCACACACACACACATATTCACACACACACCTGTTCACACACACATTCACACACACACACCTGTTCACACACACACACGTGTTCACACACACACGTGTTCACACACACACACCTGTTCACACACACACGTGTTCACACACACACCTGTTCACACACACACCTGTTCACACACACACGTGTTCACATACACACACACCTGTTCACACACACACATTTACATACACACACGTGTACACACACATACACGTTCACACGCACACAAGCGTGCACACACACTCGTGTTCACCCACACTCACACACGTGTTCACACACACTCACACACGTGTTCACACACAAACACACGATCGCACACACATGTTCACACACACGCACACACACGTGTTCACACTCACGCACACACACACGTGTTCACACACACACGTTCACACACACACACACGTTCACACACACACACGTGTTCTCACACACACACACCTGTTCTCTTACACACACACACGTGTTCACGCACACACACACGTGTTCACACACAGACACACACACCTGTTCTCACACACCCACACCTGTTCACCCACTCACGTGTTCACACACACACACACACACCTGTTCACACACACGTGTTCACGCACACACACCTGTTCACACACACACGTGTTCACACACACACGTGTTCACACACACGTGTTCACACACACACCTGTTCACACACACACGTTCACATACACACACACGTTCACACACACACACACGTTCACACACACACACGTGTGCACACACAAACGCACACACACGTTCACACACACACGTGTTCACACACACACACGCGTGTTGCCACACACACACGTGTTCACACACACACGTGTTCAAACAAACACACACACGTGTTCACACACACACACACACATGTTCACATACACACCTGTTCACACACACAAACACCTTTTCACACACACACACATGTCCACACACACGCGTCCACACGCACACGTGTGCACACAAACACACACACATGTCCAAACACACACACGTGTTCACTCACATGCACGTGTTCACACACACCTGTTCACACACACACCTGTTCACACACACACGTGTTCACGCACACACGTGTTCACACACACGTGTTCACACGCACGTGTTCACACACACACGTGTTCACACACACACACACAAACATTTCACACACACAGACGTGTTCACACACACACGTGTTCACACACACACACCTGTTCACACACACACACCTGTTCCCACATACACACACCTGCTCACACACACACCTGTTCACAAACACACACCTGTTCACACACACGCACACGTGTTCACACACACACACCTGTTCACACACACACACCTGTTCACACATACACACGTATTCACACACACACACATGTTCACACACCCACACACGTGTTCACACACACACCTGTTCACACACACACACACGTTGTAACACACACACCTGTTCACACACACACACGTGTTCTCACACACACACACGTGTTCACGCACACACTAGTGTTCACACACACACGTGTTCACACACACACACGTGTTCACACAAACACACATGTGTTCACACACACGTGTTCACACACATACACGTGTTCACACACACACGTGTTCTGACACACACGTGTTCACACACACACGTGTTCACATACACACACACCTGTTCACACACACGTGATCACACAAACACACGTGTTCACACACACACGTGTTCACACAGACACACCTGTTCACACACACACACGTGTTCTCACACACACACCTGTTCACACACACACCTGTTCTCACACACACACACGTGTTCACACACACACGTGTGTTCACACACACACACGTGTTCACACACATACACACACGTGTTCACACACACAAACGTGTTCACACACACACACGTGTTCATATACATACACACACGTGTTCACACACACACGGGTTCACACACACGTGTTAACACACACCTGTTTACGCACACACCTGTTAAAACACACACATGTTCACACTCACACACACCTGTTCACACACACACACGTGTTCACAAAGACACGTGTTCACACACACACACATGTTCACACACAAACACCTGTTCACACACACACACATATTCACACACACACCTGTTCACACACACATTCACACACACACACCTGTTCACACACACACACGTGTTCACACACACACGTGTTCACACACACACCTGTTCACACACACACGTGTTCACACACACACCTGTTCACACACACACCTGTTCACACACACACGTGTTCACATACACACACACCTGTTCACACACACACATTTACATACACACACGTGTACACACACATACACGTTCACACGCACACAAGCGTGCACACACACTCGTGTTCACCCACACTCACACACGTGTTCACACACACTCACACACGTGTTCACACACAAACACACGATCGCACACACATGTTCACACACACGCACACACACGTGTTCACACTCACGCACACACACACGTGTTCACACACACACGTTCACACACACACACACGTTCACACACACACACGTGTTCACACACACACACACCTGTTCTCTTACACACACACACGTGTTCACGCACACACACACGTGTTCACACACAGACACACACACCTGTTCTCACACACACACACCTGTTCACCCACTCACGTGTTCACACACACACACACACACACCTGTTCACACACACGTGTTCACGCACACACACCTGTTCACACACACACGTGTTCACACACACACGTGTTCACACACACGTGTTCACACACACACCTGTTCACACACACACGTTCACATACACACACACGTTCACACACACACACACGTTCACACACACACACGTGTGCACACACAAACGCACACACACGTTCACACACACACGTGTTCACACACACACACGCGTGTTGCCACACACACACGTGTTCACACACACACGTGTTCAAACAAACACACACACATGTTCACACACACACACGTGTTCACACACACACACACACATGTTCACATACACACCTGTTCACACACACAAACACCTTTTCACACACACACACATGTCCACACACACGCGTCCACACGCACACGTGTGCACACAAACACACACACATGTCCAAACACACACACGTGTTCACTCACATGCACGTGTTCACACACACCTGTTCACACACACACCTGTTCACACACACACGTGTTCACGCACACACGTGTTCACACACACGTGTTCACACGCACGTGTTCACACACACACGTGTTCACACACACACACACAAACATTTCACACACACAGACGTGTTCACACACACACGTGTTCACACACACACACCTGTTCACACACACACACCTGTTCACACATACACACACCTGCTCACACACACACCTGTTCACAAACACACACCTGTTCACACACACGCACACGTGTTCACACACACACACCTGTTCACACACACACACCTGTTCACACATACACACGTATTCACACACACACACATGTTCACACACCCACACACGTGTTCACACACACACACGATCACACACACACTTGTTCACATACACAAACACGTGTTCACACACACACCTGTTCACATACAGACACACTCACACCTGTTCACACACACACACCTGTTCACGCACACACACCTGTTCACACACACACCTGTTCACATACAGACACACACACACCTGTTCACACACACACACCTGTTCACACACACACACCTGTTCACATACACAGACGCCTGTCCACACACACACGTGTCCACACACACGTGTTCACACACACCAGTTCTCTCACACACACCTGTTCGCACACCCACACGTGTTCACACACACGTGTTCAAACACACCAGTTCACTCACACACACACCTGTTCGCACACACACACGTGTTCACACACACACACACCTGTTCACACACACACGTGTTCACACACACACACCTGTTCACACACACACACCTGTTCACACACACACGTGTTCACACACGCACCTGTTCACACACACACGTTCACATACACACACGTGTTCACACACACACGCGTTCACACACACACACCTGTTCACACACACCCACACACACCTGTTCACACACACACACACGTGTTCACACACACACACGTGTTCACACACACACACACGTGTTCACACACACACCTGTTCACACACACACACACGTGTTCTCACACACACACGTGTTCACACACACACATGTTCACACACACACACCTGTTCACACACACACGTGTTCACACACACACACACACACCTGTTCACACACACACACCTGTTCACACACACACACGTGTTCTCACACACACACGCGTGTTCTCACACACACATGTTCTCACACACACACACGTGTTCTCACACAGACACACACACCTGTTCACGCACACACACCTGTTTACACACACACACATGTTCACCAACACACACGTGTTAACACACACACACGTGTTCACACACACACGTGTTCACTCACACACAGACGTGTTCACACACACACCCTTATTCACACACACGTTCACACACACACACGTGTTCACACACACACATCTGTTCACACACACACATCCGTTCACACACACACCTGTTCAAACACACACATGTTCACACACACACACCTGTTCACACACACACGTGTTCACACACACACACCTGTTCACACACACTCACACCTGTTCACATACACACACACGTGTTCTCACACACACACACGTGTTCTCACACACACACCTGTTCACACACACACACAACTGTTCTCACATACACACACACCTGTTCACACACACACACGTGTTCTCACACACACACACACGTGTTCTCACACACACGTGTTCTCACACACACACACGTGTTCTCTCACACACACACACGTTTTCTCACACACACACACGTGTTCTCATGCACACACACACGTGTTCACATACACACACACGTTTTCACACACAGACACACACACCTGTTCACGCAAACGCACCTGTTCACACACACACACGTGTTCACACACACACGTGTTCACACACACACACCTGTTCACACACACACACCTGTTCACACACACACCTGTTCACACACACACACAAGTGTTCACACACACACCTGTACACTCACACACACACACGTGTTCACACACACACACACCTGTTCACACACACACACACGTGTTCACACACACACGTTTTCACACACAAACACACACACGTGTTCACACACACACACATGTGTTCACACACACACGCACACACACACACGTGTTCACGCACACACACACCTGTTCACACACACACGTGTTCACACACACACACACCTGTTCACACACGTGTTCACACACACACACACCTGTTCACACACACACGTTCACATACACACACACGTTCACATACACTCACACGTTCACACACACACACGTGTTCACACACACACACGTGTTCACACACACACACCTGTTCTCACACACACACACACACACGTGTTCACACACACACACCTGTTCTCACACACACACACGTGTTCACACACAGACGCACACACCTGTTCACGCACACACACCTGTTCACACACACACACACCTGTTCACACACACACACGTGTTCACACACACACACACGTGTTCACACACAAACACCTGGTCACACACACACCTTTTCACACACACCTGTTCACACACACACGTGTTCACACACACACACACGTGTTCACACACACACACGTGATCACACACAAACACACACACGTGTTCACACACAGGCACACACACGTGTTCACACACACACGTGTTCACACACACACACCTGTTCTCACACACACACACACACGTGTTCACACACACACGTGTTCACACACACACACCTGTTCACACACACACACGTGTTCACACACACACACCTGTTCACACACATACCTGTTCACACACACACACGTGTTCACACACACACACACCTGTTCACACACACACACGTGTTCACACACACCCCTGTTCACACACACACACGTGTTCTCACACACACACACGTGTTCACACACACACACACCTGTTCACACACACACATGTTCACACACACACACACGTGTTCTCACACACATGTTCTCACACACACGTGTTCTCACACACACACACGTTTTCTCACACACACACGTGTTCTCACACCGACACACACACCTGTTCTCGCACACACCTGTTCACACACACACGTGTTCACACACACATGTTTTCACACACACACGCGTTCACACACACACACACACGTTCACACACACACACACCTGTTCACACACACACCTGTTCACATACAGACACACACACACACGTTCACACACACACATGTGTTAACACACACACCTGTTCACACACACACCTGTTCACACACACCTGTTCACACACACACACCGATTCACACACACACACGTGTTCACACACACACACCTGTTCACACACACACACCTGTTCACACACACACACGTGTTAAAACACACGTGTTCTAACACACACACCTGTTCACACACACACACACGTGTTCTCACACACACATACACGTGTTCTCACACACACACACCTGTTCACACACACACCTGTTCACACACACACACACACGTGTTCTCACACACACACACGTGTTCACTCACACACGTGTTCTCACAAACACACGTGTTCTCACACACTCACACACGTTTTCTCACACACAGACGTGTTCTCTCTCACACACACGTGTTCACATACACACACACGTGTTCACACACAGATACACACACGTTCACACACACACACACGTTCACACACACACGTGTTCACACACACACCTGTTCACACACACACCTGTTCACACACAGACAAACACACACCTGTTCACACACACACACATGTTCACACACACACACCTGTTCACACACACACACCTGTCCACACACACACACCTGTCCACACACACACGTGTTCACACACACACACACCTGTTCACACACACACACGTGTTCACACACACACATGTTCACACACACACACCTGTTCACACACACGTGTTCACACACACACCTGTTAACACACACCCGTTCACATACACACACGTGTTCACATACACACGTTCACACACACACACATTCACACACACACGTGTTCACACACACACACACGTGTGCACACACAAACACACACACACGTTCACACACACACATGTTCTCACACACACATGCACACACGTGTTCACACACACGCACACACACACGTGTTCACACACTCACACGTGTACACACACACACACACCTGTTCTCTCACACACACTTGTTCACACACAGACACACACGGGTTCACACATAGACACACACACCTGTTCTCACACACACACCTGTTCACACACACACACACATGTTCACACACACACACCTGTTCACACACACACACGTGTTCACACACACACACCTGTTCACACACACACACGTGTTCACACACACACACCTGTTCACACACACACGCACGTGTTCACTCACACACACACGTGTTCACACACACACACACAGACACACACGTATTCACACACACACACACCGGTTCACACACACACACACACACACACCGGTTCACACACACACACACCAATTCACACACACACACCTGTTCACACACACACACCTGTTCACACACACACAAACGTGTTCACACACACACACATGTTCACACACACACACGTGTTCACACACACACACATGTTCACACACACACCTGTTAACACACACCCGTTCACATACACACACGTGTTCACATACACACGTTCACACACACACACATTCACACACAAACGTATTCACACACACACACACGTGTGCACACACAAACACACACACACGTTCACACACACACGTGTTCATACAAATAGACGTGTTCACACACACACGTGTTCACACACACACCTGTTCACACACACACCCCTGTTCACACACACACACACGTGTCCACACACGCACACACACACGTGTTCTCACACACACACACACGTGTCCACACGCACACACACGTGTTCACACACACACGTGTTCACACACACACACCTGTTCGCACACACACACACGTGTTCACACACACACATACACACCTGTTCACACACACACACGCGTTCACACACACACACCTGTTTACACACACACACCTGTCCACACACACACACATTTGTTCACACACACACGTGTTCACACACACACCTGTTCACACACACACACACGTGTTCTCACACACACATGTGTTCACACACACACACCTGTTCACACACACACACGTGTTCACACACACACACGTGTTCACACACAAACACACACGTTCACACTCACACACACATGTTCACACACACGCACACACACACACGTGTTCACACACGCACGCACACACGTGTTCTCACACACACACACGAGTCCACACACACACACACACGTGTTCACACACACACGTTGTCACACACACACACACGTTCACACACACACACACACACGTGTTCACACACACACACGTGTTCACACACACACCTGTTCACACACTCACACGTGTTCACACACACACAGGTGTTCACACACACACCTGTTCACACACACACACGTGTTCACACACACACTTGTTCACACACACACACACCTGTTCACACACACACCTGTTCACACACACACACGTGTTCACACACACACTTGTTCACACACACACACACGTGTTCTCTCTCACACACACACGTGTTCTCACACACACACACACCTGTTCACACACACACACCTGTTCTCACACACACACACGTGTTCTCACACACACACGTGTTCACACACACTTGTTCTCACACACACGTGTTCTCACACACTCACACACGTTTTCTCACACACAGACGTGTTCTCACACACACACACGTGTTCACATACACACACACGTGTTCACACACAGACACACACACGTTCACACACACACACACACACGTTCACACACACACACGTGTTCACACACACACACCTGTTCACACACACACCTGTTCACACACAGACAAACACACACCTGTTCACACACACACATGTTCACAAACACACACACGTTCACACACACACACCTGTTCACACACACACCTGTCCACACACACACACACCTGTCCACACACACACGTGTTCACACACACACCTGTTCACACACACACACACACACGTGTTCACACACACACACCTGTTCACACACACACACACGTGTTCATGCACACACACCTGTTCACACACACACGTGATCACACACACACACACACCTGTTCACACACACGGGTTCACACACACACTCCTGTTCACACACAGCCGTTCACATACACACACGTGTTCACATACACACGTTCACACACACACGTGTTCACACACACACACGTGTGCACACACAAACACACACACACGTTCACACACACACATGTTCACACACACGCATGCACACACATGTTCACACACACGCACACACCCACGTGTTCACACACACACACGTGTTCACACACACACACCTGTTCTCTCACTCACACACACTTGTTCACACACACACACACGGGTTCACACACAGACACACACACATGTTCTCACACACACCTGTTCACACACACACACACGTGTTCACACACACACCTGTTCACACACACACACGTGTTCACACACACACACACACCTATTCACACACACACACACGTGTTCACACACACACCTGTTCACACACACTCACACCTGTTCACATACACACACACGTGTTCTCACACACACACACGTATTCTCACACACACACACCTGTTCACACACACACACACGTGTTCACACACACTCGTATTCACACACACACGTGTTCACACACACAAACACCTGTTCACACACACACCTGTTCACACACACACACGTGTTCACACACACACACCTGTTCACACACACACACACGTGTTCACACACACACACCTGTTCACACACACTCACACCTGTTCACATACACACACACGTGTTCTCACACACACACACGTATTCTCACACACACACACCTGTTCCCACACACACACACCTGTTCTCACACACACACACCTGTTCGCACACACATGTGTTCCCACACACACGTGTTCTCTCACACACATGCTCTCACACACACACGTGTTCTCACACACACACACAAGTGTTCACACACAGACACACACACGTTCACACACACACACCTGTTCACACACACATGCACGTGTTCACACACACACACGTGTTCACACACACACACGTGTTCAAACACACACATGTGTTCACACACACACACATGTTCACACACACACACGTGTTCACACACACACACACCTTCACACACACACACGTGTTCACACACAGACACACACTGGTTCACACACAGACACACACACCTGTTCTCACACACACACCTGTTCACACACACACACGTGTTCACACACACACCTGTTCACACACACACGCGTTCACACACACACCTGTTCACACACACACGTGTTCACACACACACACCTGTTCACACACACACACGTGTTCACTCACACACACACACACGTGTTCACACACACTCGTATTCACACACACGTGTTCACACACACAAACACCTGTTCACACACACACACCTGTTCACACACACTCACGTGTTCACACACGCACACACGTGTTCACACACACACACACGTGTTCACACACACACACACACACAGACACACACGAATTCACACACACACACACACACACCCCGGTTCACACTTACACACACCTGTTCACGCACACACCTGTTAAAACACACACGTGTACACACTCACACACACCTGTTCACACACACACCTGTTCACACACACACACACGTTGTAACACACACACCTGTTCACACACACACACGTGTTCTCACACACACACGTGTTCACACACACACTAGTGTTCACACACACACGTGTTCACACACACACGTGTTCACACAAACTCACATGTGTTCACACACACGTGTTCACACACACACACGTGTTCACACACATGTGTTCTCACACACACGTGTTCACGCACACACACGTGTTCACATACACACACACGTGTTCACACACACGTGATCACACAAATACACGTGTTCACACACACGTGTTCACACAGACACACCTGTTCACACACACACACGTGTTCTCACACACACACCTGTTCACACACACACACCTGTTCACACACACACACCTGTTCTCACACACACACACACACGTGTTCACACACACGTGTGTTCACACACACACACGTGTTCACACACATACACACACGTGTTCACACACACAAACGTGTTCACACACACACACACGTGTTCACATACATACACACACGTGTTCACACACACACACGGGTTCACACACACGTGTTAACACACACCTGTTCACGCACACACCTGTTAAAACATACACATGTTCACACTCACACACACCTGTTCACACACACACGAGTTCACAAAGACACGTGTTCACACACACACACGTGTTCACACACACACACCTGTTCACACACACACACGTGTTCACACACACACACCTGTTCAAGCACACACACGTGTTCGCACACACACACATATTCACACACACACCTGTTCACACACACATTCACACACACACACCTGTTCACACACACACACGTGTTCACACACACACGTGTTCACACACACACACGTGTTCACACACACACACCTGTTCACACACACACCTGTTCACACACACACGTGTTCACACACACACACACCTGTTCACACACACACATTTACATACACACACGTGTTCACCCACACTCACGCACGTGTTCACACACAAACACACGATCACACACACATGTTCACACACACGCACACACACGTGTTCACACTCACGCACACACACACGTGTTCACACACACGTTCACACACACACACGTTCACACACACACACACACGTGTTCACACACACACACCTGTTCTCTTACACACACACACGTGTTCACGCACACACACACGTGTTCACACACAGACACACACACCTGTTCTCACACACACACACCTGTTCACCCACTCACGTGTTCACACACACACACACCTTTTCACACACACGTATTCACGCACACGCACCTGTGCACACACACACGTGTTCACACACACACCTGTTCACACACACGTGTTCACACACACACACACACCTGTGCACACACACACGTTCACATACACACGTTCACACACACACACACGTTCACACACACACACGTGTGCACACACACACACCTGTTCTCTTACACACACACGTGTTCACGCACACACACACGTGTTCACACACAGACACACACACCTGTTCTCACACACACACACCTGTTCACCCACTCACGTGTTCACACACACACACACCTTTTCACACACACGTATTCACGCACACACACCTGTTCACACACACACGTGTTCACACACACACCTGTTCACACACACACACGTGTTCACACACACACACCTGTTCACACACACACGCACGTGTTCACTCACACACACACGTGTTCACACACACACACACAGACACACACGTATTCACACACACACACACCGGTTCACACACACACACACACACACCGGTTCACACACACACACACCAATTCACACACACACACCTGTTCACACACACACACCTGTTCACACACACACACACGTGTTCACACACACACACATGTTCACACACACACACGTGTTCACACACACACACATGTTCACACACACACCTGTTAACACACACCCGTTCACATACACACACGTGTTCACATACACACGTTCACACACACACATTCACACACACACGTATTCACCCACACACACCTGTTCACACACACACACGTGTTCACACGCACCCACACACACCTGTTCACACACACACACGTGTTCATACAAATAGACGTGTTCACACACACACGTGTTCACACACACACCTGTTCACACACACACCCCTGTTCACACACACACACACGTGTCCACACACGCACACACACACGTGTTCTCACACACACACACACGTGTCCACACGCACACACACGTGTTCACACACACACGTGTTCACACACACACACCTGTTCGCACACACACACACGTGTTCACACACACACATACACACCTGTTCACACACACACACGCGTTCACACACACACACCTGTTTACACACACACACCTGTTCACACACACACACATTTGTTCACACACACACGTGTTCACACACACACCTGTTCACACACACACACACGTGTTCTCACACACACATGTGTTCACACACACACACCTGTTCACACACACACACGTGTTCACACACACACACGTGTTCACACACAAACACACACGTTCACACTCACACACACATGTTCACACACACGCACACACACACACGTGTTCACACACGCACGCACACACGTGTTCTCACACACACACACGAGTCCACACACACACACACACGTGTTCACACACACGTTGTCACACACACACACACGTTCACACACACACACACACGTGTTCACACACACACACGTGTTCACACACACACCTGTTCACACACTCACACGTGTTCACACACACAAACGTGTTCACACACACACCTGTTCACACACACACGTGTTCACACACACACTTGTTCACACACACACACACCTGTTCACACACACACCTGTTCACACACACACACGTGTTCACACACACACTTGTTCACACACACACACACGTGTTCTCTCACACACACACACACACGTGTTCTCACACACACACACACACCTGTTCACACACACACACCTGTTCTCACACACACACACGTGTTCTCACACACACACGTGTTCACACACACTTGTTCTCACACACACGTGTTCTCACACACTCACACACGTTTTCTCACACACAGACGTGTTCTCACACACACACACGTGTTCACATACACACACACGTGTTCACACACAGACACACACACGTTCACACACACACACACGTTCACACACACACACGTGTTCACACACACACACCTGTTCACACACACACCTGTTCACACACAGACAAACACACACCTGTTCACACACACACATGTTCACAAACACACACACGTTCACACACACACACCTGTTCACACACACACCTGTCCACACACACACACACCTGTCCACACACACACGTGTTCACACACACACCTGTTCACACACACACACACACGTGTTCACACACACACACCTGTTCACACACACACACACGTGTTCATGCACACACACCTGTTCACACACACACGTGTTCACACACACACACACACCTGTTCACACACACGGGTTCACACACACACTCCTGTTCACACACAGCCGTTCACATACACACACGTGTTCACATACACACGTTCACACACACACGTGTTCACACACACACACGTGTGCACACACAAACACACACACACGTTCACACACACACATGTTCACACACACGCATGCACACACATGTTCACACACACGCACACACCCACGTGTTCACACACACACACGTGTTCACACACACACACCTGTTCTCTCACTCACACACACTTGTTCACACACACACACACGGGTTCACACACAGACACACACACATGTTCTCACACACACCTGTTCACACACACACACACGTGTTCACACACACACCTGTTCACACACACACACGTGTTCACACACACACACACCTATTCACACACACACACACGTGTTCACACACACACCTGTTCACACACACTCACACCTGTTCACATACACACACACGTGTTCTCACACACACACACGTATTCTCACACACACACACCTGTTCACACACACACACACGTGTTCACACACACTCGTATTCACACACACACGTGTTCACACACACAAACACCTGTTCACACACACACCTGTTCACACACACACACGTGTTCACACACACACACCTGTTCACACACACACACACGTGTTCACACACACAAACCTGTTCACACACACTCACACCTGTTCACATACACACACACGTGTTCTCACACACACACACGTATTCTCACACACACACACCTGTTCCCACACACACACACCTGTTCTCACACACACACACCTGTTCGCACACACATGTGTTCCCACACACACGTGTTCTCTCACACACATGTTCTCACACACACACGTGTTCTCACACACACACACAAGTGTTCACACACAGACACACACACGTTCACACACACACACCTGTTCACACACACATGCACGTGTTCACACACACACACGTGTTCACACACACACACGTGTTCACACACACACATGTGTTCACACACACACACATGTTCACACACACACACGTGTTCACACACACACACACCTTCACACACACACACGTGTTCACACACAGACACACACTGGTTCACACACAGACACACACACCTGTTCTCACACACACACCTGTTCACACACACACACGTGTTCACACACACACCTGTTCACACACACACGCGTTCACACACACACCTGTTCACACATACACGTGTTCACACACACACACCTGTTCACACACACACACGTGTTCACTCACACACACACACACGTGTTCACACACACTCGTATTCACACACACACGTGTTCACACACACAAACACCTGTTCACACACACACACCTGTTCACACACACACACGTGTTCACACACGCACACACGTGTTCACACACACACACACGTGTTCACACACACACACACACACAGACACACACGTATTCACACACACACACACACACACCGGTTCACACATACACACACCTGTTCACGCACACACCTGTTAAAACACACACGTGTACACACTCACACACACCTGTTCACACACACACCTGTTCACACACACACACACGTTGTAACACACACACCTGTTCACACACACACACGTGTTCTCACACACACACGTGTTCACACACACACTAGTGTTCACACACACACGTGTTCACACACACACGTGTTCACACAAACTCACATGTGTTCACACACACGTGTTCACACACACACACGTGTTCACACACATGTGTTCTCACACACACGTGTTCACACACACACACGTGTTCACATACACACACACGTGTTCACACACACGTGATCACACAAATACACGTGTTCACACACACGTGTTCACACAGACACACCTGTTCACACACACACACGTGTTCTCACACACACACCTGTTCACACACACACACCTGTTCACACACACACACCTGTTCTCACACACACACACACACGTGTTCACACACACGTGTGTTCACACACACACACGTGTTCACACACATACACACACGTGTTCACACACACAAACGTGTTCACACACACACACACGTGTTCACATACATACACACACGTGTTCACACACACACACGGGTTCACACACACGTGTTAACACACACCTGTTCACGCACACACCTGTTAAAACATACACATGTTCACACTCACACACACCTGTTCACACACACACACGAGTTCACAAAGACACGTGTTCACACACACACGTGTTCACACACACACACCTGTTCACACACACACACGTGTTCACACACACACACCTGTTCAAGCACACACACGTGTTCGCACACACACACATATTCACACACACACCTGTTCACACACACATTCACACACACACACCTGTTCACACACACACACGTGTTCACACAAACACGTGTTCACACACACACCTGTTCACATACAGACACACTCACACCTGTTCACACACACACACCTGTTCACGCACACACACCTGTTCACACACACACCTGTTCACATACAGACACACACACACCTGTTCACACACACACACCTGTTCACACACACACACCTGTTCACATACACAGACGCCTGTCCACACACACACGTGTCCACACACACGTGTTCACACACACCAGTTCTCTCACACACACCTGTTCGCACACCCACACGTGTTCACTCACACGTGTTCAAACACACCAGTTCACTCACACACACACCTGTTCGCACACACACACGTGTTCACACACACACACACCTGTTCACACACACACGTGTTCACACACACACACCTGTTCACACACACACACCTGTTCACACACACACGTGTTCACACACGCACCTGTTCACACACACACGTTCACATACACACACGTGTTCACACACACACGCGTTCACACACACACACCTGTTCACACACACCCACACACACCTGTTCACACACACACACACGTGTTCACACACACACACGTGTTCACACACACACACACGTGTTCACACACACACCTGTTCACACACACACACACGTGTTCTCACACACACACGTGTTCACACACACACATGTTCACACACACACACCTGTTCACACACACACGTGTTCACACACACACACACACACCTGTTCACACACACACACCTGTTCACACACACACACGTGTTCTCACACACACACGCGTGTTCTCACACACACATGTTCTCACACACACACACGTGTTCTCACACAGACACACACACCTGTTCACGCACACACACCTGTTTACACACACACACATGTTCACCAACACACACGTGTTAACACACACACACGTGTTCACACACACACGTGTTCACTCACACACAGACGTGTTCACACACACACCCTTATTCACACACACGTTCACACACACACACGTGTTCACACACACACATCTGTTCACACACACACATCCGTTCACACACACACCTGTTCAAACACACACATGTTCACACACACACACCTGTTCACACACACACGTGTTCACACACACACACCTGTTCACACACACTCACACCTGTTCACATACACACACACGTGTTCTCACACACACACACGTGTTCTCACACACACACCTGTTCACACACACACACAACTGTTCTCACATACACACACACCTGTTCACACACACACACGTGTTCTCACACACACACACACGTGTTCTCACACACACGTGTTCTCACACACACACACGTGTTCTCTCACACACACACACGTTTTCTCAAACACACACACGTGTTCTCATGCACACACACACGTGTTCACATACACACACACGTTTTCACACACAGACACACACACCTGTTCACGCAAACGCACCTGTTCACACACACACACGTGTTCACACACACACGTGTTCACACACACACACCTGTTCACACACACACACCTGTTCACACACACACCTGTTCACACACACACACAAGTGTTCACACACACACCTGTACACTCACACACACACACGTGTTCACACACACACACACCTGTTCACACACACACACACGTGTTCACACACACACGTTTTCACACACAAACACACACACGTGTTCACACACACACACATGTGTTCACACACACACGCACACACACACACGTGTTCACGCACACACACACCTGTTCACACACACACGTGTTCACACACACACACACCTGTTCACACACGTGTTCACACACACACACACCTGTTCACACACACACGTTCACATACACACACACGTTCACATACACTCACACGTTCACACACACACACGTGTTCACACACACACACGTGTTCACACACACACACCTGTTCTCACACACACACACACACACGTGTTCACACACACACACCTGTTCTCACACACACACACGTGTTCACACACAGACGCACACACCTGTTCACGCACACACACCTGTTCACACACACACACACCTGTTCACACACACACACGTGTTCACACACACACACACGTTTTCACACACAAACACCTGGTCACACACACACCTTTTCACACACACCTGTTCACACACACACGTGTTCACACACACACACACGTGTTCACACACACACACGTGATCACACACAAACACACACACGTGTTCACACACAGGCACACACACGTGTTCACACACACACGTGTTCACACACACACACCTGTTCTCACACACACACACACACGTGTTCACACACACACGTGTTCACACACACACACCTGTTCACACACACACACGTGTTCACACACACACACCTGTTCACACACATACCTGTTCACACACACACACGTGTTCACACACACACACACCTGTTCACACACACACACGTGTTCACACACACCCCTGTTCACACACACACACGTGTTCTCACACACACACACGTGTTCACACACACACACACCTGTTCACACACACACATGTTCACACACACACACACGTGTTCTCACACACATGTTCTCACACACACGTGTTCTCACACACACACACGTTTTCTCACACACACACGTGTTCTCACACCGACACACACACCTGTTCTCGCACACACCTGTTCACACACACACGTGTTCACACACACATGTTTTCACACACACACGCGTTCACACACACACACACACGTTCACACACACACACACCTGTTCACACACACACCTGTTCACATACAGACACACACACACACGTTCACACACACACATGTGTTAACACACACACCTGTTCACACACACACCTGTTCACACACACCTGTTCACACACACACACCGATTCACACACACACACGTGTTCACACACACACACCTGTTCACACACACACACCTGTTCACACACACACACGTGTTAAAACACACGTGTTCTAACACACACACCTGTTCACACACACACACACGTGTTCTCACACACACATACACGTGTTCTCACACACACACACCTGTTCACACACACACCTGTTCACACACACACACACACGTGTTCTCACACACACACACGTGTTCACTCACACACGTGTTCTCACAAACACACGTGTTCTCACACACTCACACACGTTTTCTCACACACAGACGTGTTCTCTCTCACACACACGTGTTCACATACACACACACGTGTTCACACACAGATACACACACGTTCACACACACACACACGTTCACACACACACGTGTTCACACACACACCTGTTCACACACACACCTGTTCACACACAGACAAACACACACCTGTTCACACACACACACATGTTCACACACACACACCTGTTCACACACACACACACCTGTCCACACACACACACCTGTCCACACACACACGTGTTCACACACACACACACCTGTTCACACACACACACGTGTTCACACACACACATGTTCACACACACACACCTGTTCACACACACGTGTTCACACACACACCTGTTAACACACACCCGTTCACATACACACACGTGTTCACATACACACGTTCACACACACACACATTCACACACACACGTGTTCACACACACACACACGTGTGCACACACAAACACACACACACGTTCACACACACACATGTTCTCACACACACATGCACACACGTGTTCACACACACGCACACACACACGTGTTCACACACTCACACGTGTTCACACACACACACACCTGTTCTCTCACACACACTTGTTCACACACAGACACACACGGGTTCACACATAGACACACACACCTGTTCTCACACACACACCTGTTCACACACACACACACATGTTCACACACACACACCTGTTCACACACACACACGTGTTCACACACACACACCTGTTCACACACACACACGTGTTCACACACACACACCTGTTCACACACACACGCACGTGTTCACTCACACACACACGTGTTCACACACACACACACAGACACACACGTATTCACACACACACACACCGGTTCACACACACACACACACACACACCGGTTCACACACACACACACCAATTCACACACACACACCTGTTCACACACACACACCTGTTCACACACACACAAACGTGTTCACACACACACACATGTTCACACACACACACGTGTTCACACACACACACATGTTCACACACCCGTTCACATACACACACGTGTTCACATACACACGTTCACACACACACACATTCACACACACACGTATTCACACACACACACACGTGTGCACACACAAACACACACACACGTTCACACACACACGTGTTCATACAAATAGACGTGTTCACACACACACGTGTTCACACACACACCTGTTCACACACACACCCCTGTTCACACACACACACGTGTCCACACACGCACACACACACGTGTTCTCACACACACACACACGTGTCCACACGCACACACACGTGTTCACACACACACGTGTTCACACACACACACCTGTTCGCACACACACACACGTGTTCACACACACACATACACACCTGTTCACACACACACACGCGTTCACACACACACACCTGTTTACACACACACACCTGTTCACACACACACACATTTGTTCACACACACACGTGTTCACACACACACCTGTTCACACACACACACGTGTTCTCACACACACATGTGTTCACACACACACACCTGTTCACACACACACACGTGTTAACACACACACACGTGTTCACACACAAACACACACGTTCACACTCACACACACATGTTCACACACACGCACACACACACACGTGTTCACACACGCACGCACACACGTGTTCTCACACACACACACGAGTCCACACACACACACACACGTGTTCACACACACGTTGTCACACACACACACACGTTCACACACACACACACACACGTGTTCACACACACACCTGTTCACACACTCACACGTGTTCACACACACACAGGTGTTCACACACACACCTGTTCACACACACACACGTGTTCACACACACACTTGTTCACACACACACACACCTGTTCACACACACACCTGTTCACACACACACACGTGTTCACACACACACTTGTTCACACACACACACACGTGTTCTCTCACACACACACACGTGTTCTCACACACACACACACCTGTTCACACACACACACCTGTTCTCACACACACACACGTGTTCTCACACACACACGTGTTCACACACACTTGTTCTCACACACACGTGTTCTCACACACTCACACACGTTTTCTCACACACAGACGTGTTCTCACACACACACACGTGTTCACATACACACACACGTGTTCACACACAGACACACACACGTTCACACACACACACACACACGTTCACACACACACACGTGTTCACACACACACACCTGTTCACACACACACCTGTTCACACACAGACAAACACACACCTGTTCACACACACACATGTTCACAAACACACACACGTTCACACACACACACCTGTTCACACACACACCTGTCCACACACACACACACCTGTCCACACACACACGTGTTCACACACACACCTGTTCACACACACACACACACACGTGTTCACACACACACACCTGTTCACACACACACACACGTGTTCATGCACACACACCTGTTCACACACACACGTGTTCACACACACACACACACCTGTTCACACACACGGGTTCACACACACACTCCTGTTCACACACAGCCGTTCACATACACACACGTGTTCACATACACACGTTCACACACACACGTGTTCACACACACACACGTGTGCACACACAAACACACACACACGTTCACACACACACATGTTCACACACACGCATGCACACACATGTTCACACACACGCACACACCCACGTGTTCACACACACACACGTGTTCACACACACACACCTGTTCTCTCACTCACACACACTTGTTCACACACACACACACGGGTTCACACACAGACACACACACATGTTCTCACACACACCTGTTCACACACACACACACGTGTTCACACACACACCTGTTCACACACACACACGTGTTCACACACACACACACACCTATTCACACACACACACACGTGTTCACACACACACCTGTTCACACACACTCACACCTGTTCACATACACACACACGTGTTCTCACACACACACACGTATTCTCACACACACACACCTGTTCACACACACACACACGTGTTCACACACACTCGTATTCACACACACACGTGTTCACACACACAAACACCTGTTCACACACACACCTGTTCACACACACACACGTGTTCACACACACACACCTGTTCACACACACACACACGTGTTCACACACACACACCTGTTCACACACACTCACACCTGTTCACATACACACACACG